>NC_141763.1:91626848-91931348 GCF_982258835.1 Parasteatoda tepidariorum | reverse complement strand
TTCTAATAAATTTTTCAACTAACTTTTGGTGTCACTTACACTTACTCTAGTTTTCAGCAACTTTCTTTAGCGTGAAAATTTTCAAAAAATTAAAAACTAGAAGTCATGTATGTACTGTTACTACCAGTTTTTAACTTGCAAACAAATTTAAATTTCTAAAAGTTGCTAGGAATTTTCATATTGAAAAATTTAAGAACAGTTTAATTTCAAAAATCATTTCCTTGCTGAATAGGTGTGCTAATATATTTTGCATACCTAAGCATTGACATACATATTTTAACTAATTTTAATATGAATTTGATGGAGAAAAAATATATGCAGTAAAAGTTTTATTCATTTCATAATAATGTTATAACAAGCACAGATTTAATAATAAATCCTAATCATTATCAATTTTTATAAGCCAATCGAAACAATTGACTAGACTTAACATAGCGACAAATTATAAGTGACTGGCTTCTTACCATCAGTAACAGATTGCTGCAGTCCTCTCGTATAACAATCAAACACAAACTCAATGGCTTCTGGTTTCTGTAATAAAATAAAAATGAGTAAAATAACAGAAAAAACACAGACTTGGTACTTGAAATAGCAAATAGTAATTGTAACAACAGGATAAATTGATCTTCAGCATTAGTAGCCAGTGGCGTAGTTTTAATGTATGTTCGAGAGGGGTTATCAGTTATCTCTTATATACATATATAAAGTATGGGACCCCTAATTAGGCATCCCGAAATCCGGCAAGACCCGAAATTCGGCACTAAAACCCGACCTTTTTTTTAAAGAAATTTTAATTGATAAGAGAAAAAAAAATAATCAGTCATATTCTGTTTTTATCTGAAGTTTTATTCTCTTGAAGTAAGTAACTATATTTTATCTTTTAAAAAAAAAAAGCATGGAAAAAAAATTTGTGTCAAACAAAACACCTGTTCCTAAAGCAGTTTAAATTAAAGTGAAATTGAAAACACCATCATTTCCATTGAACAAAATAAAGAAATGCAAATAGGGAGAAACTGATCAATCAATCTTGACAGCTGTGTAAGTGCTTTACTGGTTTGTCCCCACAGTTCCCTCTCCTGTTTGACCATAAATTAATTGGCCACACCCTGTTCAAAGAACAATGACCTGTTGACATTGAAACTACCACATGGTGTACAAAATTAATTCTGTCCCTTTTGCTACTTTTTTTTATTTGATTTATTAATCTTGTGGCTTTTTTTATTAGTTATTAACTGTTATTATTATTTTTTTATCATTATTAGTTGCTTGCTTGTTTTTTTGTAGTTATTCATTGTTAGTTTCTTAGCATTAATTGTTACTTTTTTTGTAGTTCCTTGTTAGCTTTTTTTTTTTTTTTTTTTTTTTTGTGAGGTGAGCGTTTTTTGCTAAAACAAAATGTTATGCAAAAGAAAAAATGAGGACAATGATCTCGTGTCGAAGAAGAAATGATTATTTCTTCTTCAGATGACTCGGATTATTTCATCTTGATTATATTATATTATATAGATTATTATTTTAATTAATGAAATTTCTTAAGATGGGACAGTTTTAAATTCACCCCATCATAATCTACAATCGAAACTTAGCTAAATGTATGGGTTTTTCTGAAATTAACAGAATAATTGAATTATCGCAATACATGGGTGCCATATTGGGATTTCCGAAAGAGATCCCAAATTCGGCAAATTCCGAAATACGGAATTTCGTCGGTCCCGTGAGTGCCGGATTTTGGATCCTATACTGTATATACATGAGGGGCGGGAGACATGATTAAATCATTATGAACAAATAACAAATATACTTTCTGCTCGAGGTGCAACCAGAAAATCAACTAACTGGCATCTACATTGCTCAAAGCTGAATATAAATAATTGATGAATAAAATATAATATAAATTTAAGTTTCAGTTCACATTTTACTGCAGCGCCTCTAATTAATTCGGGATTGTGTAATTCATCTCCGGATGATGTAACGGAGCCTTTGGATGATGCAATCTTCAATCCATTTTACCAATACTATCACCGATTTCCTTCATGTATATTAAACGTTTAAATTATAAAAAAGGAAAACTTTTTTTTATATCTGCAGCTCACTTACTGTACAATAGTTTATTAATCACGTAATGTTTAATTTCGAAGGGGGTTTTGACCCCAAAACTACGCCACAGTTATAAGCGACTCAAGGTTCAATGACCCGAGTATATAATATAATTATTTGAAGGAGAGATATTAAGGGTTTAAATAAAGATTTACTACCACTACGTTAAAAACATATAAATATTTGAGGGAGAGCTATTAAGGGTTAAAATAAAGATAAACTACCACTATGTTAAAAACATATTTTTAAGACACTAATCAGACTTTCAATATTTGATACCAAATAGCACATCAAAGATTTATAAAACATCTTGTAAATGCTATGAACACCAAAATATTTAAGATCAAGAAAACTTTTTTAGAACAACATTAATTCAAAAGAATTTTGTCAGTTTTGCTTTTCAAAGAAAACAATTATCGAAGAGTATTATTATAACCTACATAATGCAAGAAATAAATAAAAAAAAGCTTTTTATTAATTCATTCTTAATTATCTAATAATTAAATAACACATTTTTATAAAAATAAAATTTTTTTTATTAAAAATAACATAATGAAAACTACAACAACTTTTAAACTATTGTAACAAAAAAGACTTTTAATATTAAAATAATATTAGAGTATCAATAATGTGTGCAATGATAACAAATACAATAAACATGTTATTATCAACATAATAGAAAATAAAATAAATATCTCCCCATAAATAATATAAAAACCATAAAATCTTAAAGACCATTCCTGAAATTCTGTAAAATAATAAAAATGAATAATATCTGTGAGTATCTATTTTTCTATAAAATATTATTCCTATAATATATTTTCCTATAATATATTAATTTAAAATAATATAATTTAATAACGTAAACAATATAATGAAGGAAGATTGCTCCGTAACTTAAAAAATTTAGATATAATCAATAAATACACAACTAAGAGTAATTGTAAACAAAAGAAGTTTTTTGTAAATTTTATTTTAGTAAATAACAAAACACTTTTTACAAACCATGATTAAAGATGATTGAAGCAGATGCCTTAATATTGTATACGGTATATTATTGAAATTCTTAAACTATATCAATAAGGTTTTAGTACATATAGAATGAAAAGAAAGATAAGATATAATAAAGTTTATCAAACTAGTTGCACTTTCATTCAAAATTTGGTATTTTCTCTTCTGCGGTGTTGCGCAAATGTTGCCAAAAGTCTAATAATTAATTAATAAAGGAAACATGGCTTGACACCTAACATATCAGTAATGTTTTTAAATAAGCTTTAATTACTCATTTAAGTTTTTGAATTAGGCAAATTTGGATTTCAAAAATTTTTATGGTACATTTTTCCATTTTGCTAAATTTTTGAAACAATATTTTAATAAATTTATATTATTTTAATAATTATAAAAAGTAAAGTGAAAACATGAGAACAATGATGAATGATGAAACAAAACAAACAAGTAAATTTTCAAAAACTTCGACTTCCCAAAAAATTTATTGATTATTGAAAAAAACAGCAGTCTTGAAAATTGATATTGGTTATTGAAGATGATCCATTAGTAACGATATAAAAAATTGGCTCTGTACTTCTTTAAAGTTATTGTCAATGTAAGAAATGAATTATTTTTATTTAAATGCCCTCGTGTCTTATATTTTTATATATTGCTTTGCCAAAAATTGGCTCTGTACTTATTTAAAGTTATTGTCAATTTAAGAAAGGAATTATTTTTATTTAAATGTCCTCATGGACTATAATTTTATTTATTGCCTTGCCGAAAATTGGCTCTGTACTTATTTAAAATTATTGACAATGTAAGAAAGGAATTATTTTTGTTTAAATGCTCTCGTGTCCTAAAATTTGACAATTATTATTTTTACTTTTGATAGAATGACATGGATATTTCCGTATCGTGATCTGTCGCACCAATTACAATCGCCAAATAGATCAGGGGTCTGTCCAGGTACTGTATAGCGGTATCTTCACAAATTCAACTTTAGGAAACAAAATAATTTTTTCTTAAAATTTTATTTTCGTATCCCTTAAGAAACGATAAATCCATATTTTTGTGTGATCTTTTAATATAATTTTTAATTTTTCACAAATTATGTCAAAATTTTCACAAAATAGGTACCTCTCAGAAAAACCTATACAGACCCCTGTAGATTTTATTGCAATTTTTTTAAAAAAATATGAGGATGTTCGCCTGTGGGTGGCTACGATTTATACCTTTCTGTGATGGTTTTTTTAGTTTCTCGCACGCCACTGCCCGGAAGTTTCCAAGACTTGGCGATTATTCTGCCACAGATCACGATACGGAAATCTCCCCTATGGCATATTTGTGACATTTATATTTCGAATGTGTTTCGTGTGTTTTTTTAAACAATATAGTAATGTTTGCATAGTAATTGCTAGAACATGACACTGGAATACCAATGCCACCGATCAAGTTAACAAAGTTGTTACTCTTCGTACTTCAATTGGAAGTAGTTAAATTTGTTGAACATTAAGCATATTAAATTAAATTGTTTAGAGTGTCAATTCAGATTCCTCATGGTTTGGCCAATATTACTGAAACTTCATATTTGGTTAACATGATAATTCTTAGTTTTCATTAAAGTCACCTTCAGGTCACTGCAATTTTTGTTCGTTGTTATGCGGTCAGTTTTTGGTTTATTTTCTCTTTCCACAAATAAGAGAAATGTGGGGCACTTAGTTGTAATTTTGTTTATTAATAACGTAGCAGAGACAATAATAAATTGCATTGTCTGAAGGGTTGCAAAATTGGGTATATTTCCCTATCATGATTTGTCATGCTAACTGCTACTACCCATGCGCCTAGTATATTTTAAACTTGCAATTTTAAAATAAAAAAAACATTAAGGTTTGCCCCGGGGTGACTATGAGTTACACCTTTAGAGTTGGTCCCCTTTTGTGATGTTACATTTAGTGTCTTGCAGGCCTCTGCCCGGAAGTTTCCAAAATTTAAGCGATTATTATGTTTAAGATCATAATACAGGAATTTTCCTACAAAATTAAAAGTAACTTACTACCCATTTCCACAGACTGATAAATCAAACTATTTTTAAAATTACACCCTAAGTTATAGTATTATTGAGCATATTTTATTGTGTCATCTATATAATTAATAAAATGATTTAGTTTTCCCATTAAAAGCTTGTTTACATATGGCTCCATGTTCGAAACAAATCTAAGCGATTCTGTTCAATCGATAACAAACGATTCCTGTATTTATTTTTTAATGCCACTATAGTTAAAAAGTCTTTTTCATATAATTAAGATGCCACCAAAGGAATTTCTATTTTTAAGACTTCTGTGGCCCAAATGCTTTCACTTTAATGGGCAAACCATAACTTAGGAGGATTTCTTGATAACTGTAGCTTGTGCCTAAATAATCCCCAAGCTCCAACATCTCTTAGGGGACAAACTGAAGGAAAAAAATCCAGAAGAAGACTAACTTGAAGAGTTTGACAGTAAAAGAACACATTGGGGAGCCTTGAAATTAGTAGTTTATATGGTCCGAACATTTGGGAATATGGTTACACCCCTAACACTTGCTTAAAACGTGATAAATAAATTGTAACGAATAATAGTCCTTTGTTTCCCTTGAAAAATTTATCTTTTTTTTTTTTCCCTTAAATAGTCTGGGGCAGAGGTTGCAAAGTAGTCATATATTTAAACCCGACTTATGCTCAATTTACTATTGAAGAAACATTACTATTTGTACTGAATATTTTAACTACTTTAATTGTAACAGTATTATGGAAATACTCAGTCTGCTCACATAATATATTGCCAAAGAGTCATGCCGAGACATTTTCTATAAAGCAGGCTAAAAGCGTTATGATCATCTGGCTATAGTCTGAGAATAAGAATAGGTGGTGTATCCAGTGGCAGAATCATGGCGTTACAGGAACTTCTTGTAGAAAGATCTTTCTTTTGGGGATGCAAAATTTTGATATACTTTTGAACTCAATGTTTTGTAGAGAAATAAGGGTTGAAGAACAAGTGTTAGACTAATTTTTAGTTGAAAAACTTCTACCTTTAAAAATTTAGACCTAAGTTATAAAATTAAGAAGATTATGCTGCTTCCCTCGATGTGTGTAGACTTTTTTTTTAAACCGAAAATACTTATATTGTTATAAATTGGTTAATTTTAAATACTACTACTATTAAAATTATCTTGTGGATTGATATTAGTGCTTGTGAGGTTTAGCGCAGAAGGCCAGGTAAAATTTTGTCTCGGTGGTGGTACTCAGAAATGTTAGCTTCTTATTTGAAAGTGGTTTGGAGTTTTACTAACCACAGAGGTCGGTAAAGAAGTTGATTTTTTGTTCATTTTATAACCGAGGGTGCAAAGCTGAATTTATTATACTCAACTAATGGTTAATTTAAAATTGAAAGAAAAATTTTCTCTCTGAATTCAAGCTATTTTTTCAATAAAAATAGCTTGAGATTTAACAAAATATATTTATATTAAGTATAAATGATTTTGATTAAAAAAAACAGCTTTGAAAAGAAAAAAATTGAATTTTTTTTACGTAAATTAAAGTTTGATTGACTAATGACCAAATATCAAATAAATGTCAGCTTTGTTTTAATTTTTTTTAAAAACAAAAATGACTAATTTATTGTTTTAAAAAAAATCTACTTAATTATTACACTTGTGTGCATTTAAATAATTAAAAAATGAAAAAAAGGAGTAAAGGCAAAAAATGCTTTTTAACAAAGTATAAATTATTAAAATGCAAAATACGCCTATTAAATTGTACTGCTTAAAATGAAAAAAAATGTTTTAAGATAAAAACAAGGAAATTTTTTTTTTATAAATAGCTTGAGTTAAAAATGAAATAATATCCAGCAGTCGCAAAGTCACAGTAGTCCCACTAAAAGTGATCTAAAAGAAACATTGTTAAATCCTGACAAAAAAAAGTTCCTGCATGGAAATCGTAAAACAACAGAAGTCCCACTGAAAATAATTTTGAAAAAAATTTTAAATCCCAGCAAAATAATGCACAGTAACAGAAATCCCATTAAAAATAATATTCCAGGAACGTAAAACCTTGAAGAAAAAAAAGATCTTGGAAAAAAACTGCATTGTGTTCTACATTTTGACACTGATCCACACATAAGATCCCAACACGATTAAATTTTCTTTCCCATTCAACTTCGCGAAGCGAACATCTTTGTTTTGTAGCTGAAGTAGCTTTGCAGTAGTAATCAAAATCATGTTTGTTACGCTCATTAACAGCGTTTGATTAAAGATTCTTTGATGTTAAATGATATGTGTCTTGTTATAACAGTAGCTTAAATCAGAGTAATAATGCATTGCGAGAAACGAAAGCCACTATATCGGCATGACAATGTATGTTTTAAATCGATATTTTTTGTTGTATCAATACATCACCCAGTCCTAATAGTAGCATTAAATTCATTACAAATATTTTTGTTTAAAAACTATTATTTTATAAAATGTAATTTGAAATTTTTCTCTTTAGTAAAGAATGTCTGAACCTCAACAAAGTCAGAAGAAGAACAAAAAGAAAAAGAAAGCAAACAAATTAAATGGAAACCAACATGAATTGAAAAGTCCGGAAGAAAATCTCAAAGAAAATGATGCTCAGAAATCTAACATAGCCCTTGCTGCAGCATTGCCACAAAAGGTTGGCGTAACGACTACATTCAATGATGTTGAAGTAACCATGATGAAAAATGAAACCGAAGTAACTAATAGTACGACTAAAAAAAAGAAGAAGAAGAAAAAGAAACAGCAGCAATCAACCGAAAATGCTGGTGAATCTTTACCTAATGAAGAAGATAACCAAAGTTTATTGAATTTCAAAGAAAATCACATAGAGCTCGTAAACCATCCTGAAATAAGTGTTACAATTTCTAATTCCCCTGTCGTCCCTTTGAAGGAAACTACATCTGAAGATAAGACTAATTCTGTTAGTGATAAAAAAGAAGCATCTGAAGCTCCAAGTTCGAATTCTATGAAAAAGAAGAAGAAAAAAAAAAATAAAAAGAACTCTGAAAGTGAATCCGCCCCAGCTCCGTCTGCTCCAGTTCCAGCAAATGATGACTCAACTCCTACTTATGTGAAATTGCCTGCCGACGGTGGTAATTGTGTGCTTTTAGTTAGCCACGACAGCTTTTCAAGTGCAAGTAGACAAGTGCCCGATAATAATGCATCTGGAAATTCTAAAAATAATGTGCCAATGGTTGTATTGAAAAATCCTGAACTTAACAAAACTGAAAGTAACGTACCATTCGCTCACGCAGCTGCTCAAAATGAAAACAGCTCTTCAGTCAGTATATTTCCTGTGTACTCTGATTCAAACAATGAAGAAAAGAAAAAAACTGATTTCAATGTTGATTCGAGCCTTAATAAAATAAGCAACATGATTAAGAACAAGGAAGAAAACTCAGTATCTAAAAATGGTGATAATGCTGAGGTTAACAGCACTGTGACTGAAGATGGAGAAGAAAATAAGCCCACAAAAGCACAGTTAAAAGCAGAAAGGCGTGCCAAACAAGAAGCACAAAGAGCTGCTAAATTAGCAAAAGGTACTGAAAAAGACATTAAAGCACAAAATTCTGAACAAACTAAAGTGACAACGAAATCCAATGAACAACCTGTATCTAAACAAGTCGTTGTTATCAAAGATGTCTCTCCCAATAAAAGTATTTCTAAACCACCTGTTGAGCAAGAAATACACAGAAAAGTACAGATTTTTTCTCATTTGCCTCAGCGTAAAGATTTACTGTCAAAAAAGATAACATTTAATAATTCAAAAATACCCCCACCCATATTAGAATTGGGTTCTCACTATGCTAAAGGCATATTGTTTGGTTCAAATGCACGATGTGTTGGCTTTTTAGGTGCTGTTAGGCAAGTTATAGTGGACTATCAAACACCTCAAACTAAAACTCTTTCTAAAGATTTGGAATCTAAACTTCAAAACTACTTTGACTATCTTAATAGTTGTCGACCTCTGTCAGTTAATATAGGAAATGCCATGAAGTTTTTAAAGCACCAAATTAACCATATACCAGAAGGAATGGATGATGCAAGAGCCAAGGAAAGCCTTTGCCAGTCTATTAATGATTATGTAAGGGAAGAAATTCTGCTAGCTAAAGAAGCAATTACTATTTCAGCATCGGCAAAAATCGTCAACAACGACACCATCTTAGTCTTTGCCTACTCTTCACTCGTAAAAGATGTGCTTTGTAAAGCCCATGACCAAAATAAAAAGTTTCATGTCATTGTTGTTGACTCCAGAGCCAAGTTGGAAGGTTTGGAAATGCTTCGCCGGCTCGTCAAGCATGGGTTGCAGTGCTCGTACATATCTATCAATGCTGTTTCTTACGTTATTAAAAAGGTTAATAAAGTCATAATAGGAGCCCATGCTTTATTAGCCAATGGATTTGTTATGTCACGCTTAGGGTGTAAAATATTGTCACTAGTTGGTTCTACAAATAGCGTTCCTGTTCTAGTATGTTGTGAAACTTACAAATTTTGGGAAAGAACACTTACAGATTCTATTGTGCACAATGAGCTTGGAAATCCCGATGATCTGGTAACGATGAGCCTCGATAAGAAAGATAGCCTTCTAAAGTGGCGCGACTTGTCTTCTCTGCAAATATATAACCTTTTGTATGATGTAACACCATCAGATTTCATTTCTGTAGTCATAACAGAAAAAGGTTTAATACCATGTACTTCCGTTCCTGTACTTTTAAGAGTTAAACATGCTGGTTTGCAAGAATAGTTAAATTATAGTTTGTTATTTAAGGATGAGCAGTTCTCTTAATTATCTCTTAAAGTCCGCTTGGTAAAATATTTAGCATAATAAATTATTTATTTTTTGAAAGGAAGTCTTAAAAAGATGGATTTGAAAACAATGTTTATAAAAATAGAGAATTTTAATTTTTGTGTTTCGCATTTATCTGAATTTAATGAAGGAAAGAAGGAAAAAAAGATACTTATCGGTTAACTAAGCATAAGTAAATTCAACTATTTTTTATTTATTTATCTTGGGTGAGGGTCATTTTGTTTTGTTTTTAAAAAATAAAATTTTTTAAAAAAAAAGTTGAATTTCCTTTCATTAGGCTAACCGAAAGTGCTAAAAAAATTATCTGTTCAAAATTATTGTAAAGATTTTTGTTACATTTCAGATCATGCAATTCAAATGTATTTTTGAAGTTAATTTGTGAAAATTGATTTAATCATAAATTTTTTGAAAAAAATAATTGAAATAAAGGAAAATTTAAACCTTGCATTGAACTTTTTTTTTATACAATAATGTTTTTTACTAAGAAAATAAAAGGTTATAAAAAATAAAATTTTAAACAAAGTAATAAATGTTAATCTCATTTGCAAGCTAAAGCCTGTGATAGAAAATAAGTTTCTTTCTTTTTTTTGTGAAGTTAGAGTTTCGATCACAAGCAATCATGTGTTCATTGGTGGGGAAAACATCCCTTGAAGCCATAAACTAGGCAAGTGACAACTATTTATGGAGCTTAAATGTTGTAAATTATGATATTTTTTTAAGCTTGCCGCTAAATTATATTTCACGAAAGCTTTAAATTTTAATCAATTTATTACTGTCATTCTTACTAAAACAAAGGAAAATTAAACTCAAAATTGTTGCTTTTTATTTTGTGATAAAAATTACTTAAAAATCTTTTCCTTTTTTGTTTGTATTTTCATCTATCAGCTTTTTCAATTCAGATCTTATAAAAGTGAAAATTCTTAAGTTTTGAAAACATTTAAACTGCTTTTCCAAGCCTTATACCTAAAGCCCTTTGTGCATAAATATATATTATTATCTTGAAGATTCTAAATTAAATTTTAGTGATACAAAATAAATTAGGTTTAAAAGTTTATGTGTGAAAATTCATTGCACTTTTTTGTGCATGAGGAAATGAAGATTGCAATTAGAATTTATTCTTTTTTGTCAAAAGGCTTTAAATTAGAGAAATCTAAAAACAATCTACACAAATTTGAACCATTTGTACGTTTGGTGTTTTAATGTAGGTATCGATGGAAGAGAGGCTTTCTAAGGTTGTCGTAAACTTCTTGATGCTAAATGTTAGAGGAACCTTTTACCGCTCTAAAAATATTCAATAAGTGCCACCTGAATTCTCCAAAATTTAACATCAATAAATAAGTGCTGTGTGGCTATAACTATCCCCAAAAGTTCTATCCTCCAAAGAATCTCGTATTTTTCAAAAAATTATCATTACTCAGTTGTGGTTTTCATTTTAGACAGATTTCTGCCATTTAATTGTTACATGGTTTGAGAGCATGTTCTGTTTTAAAATCTTAACCTAGATATGAAATTAATTTAATCAATATATGGATAATCTTATTTAAGCAGCGTAACATTTACATACTCTTCAGGTGAAGAAAAAGAACTATTACCACTGTATTTATATTAGGTGCAAATTTCCAGCAGTCATTATTTAATTAAGCATTACTGGTATCAATAATAGTTTTGCATTTTTTTTTATTGTCTCCATAATTAAGAGCTTTTTCTTTTTTTTTACACTATATTAACATGTATCAGCGGTATCTAAATCGACTTCACAATCCCTTAAATTTTACGAAAATTCTGGGGTCGACGTACACCAGTAATAAAGTTGCACATTCGTTGATAGTGAAATATTGATAAATTATAAATGAGATAGATATGGATTAATTCATCCCTTTCAAAAATTATTTTAATATATATACAATTTATTTTGCATTTTCTATACATATAAATTTTTTTTTTTTTTAGAAACACTACTTTAAATTACGTTTAAAAAATTGAGATTAAGAAAAGTTAATTTAATTTATTCACGAGTCTTTCAGAAATATTTTCAGTGGTCGACTCGTACAACTGACTTGTCAGAAATTTACTCATAATAAAAAATAGGGTTTGACTTATACACTGGGATGTATGGTAAGTTCAAAAAATAAAATTTTCTTTGCTAATTTAAGCTTTTATGATGTTGGAGCACAAATCTAATAACCATATTTCCAGTCTACTAAAGACAGAATTGCAATTAAAAGGACACATTGAAGCTGTTTCTGACTATAATTTGATTATCACTTGAATATTATATGCCCAATTACTGAATGATACTCAAGTTAAATGTGTATTTATAAAATTTTATTTCATTAAATCAAATTTCTTCTCAATCTTAAATATTTATGTAAAAAATGTCAAGCCATCAAGGAAAACTTAGTCGTTATGTAGACACAGTACTAGCTGCATAGTTATGTTATTTAGTACTTGCTATTGTGCATCAGATAATTTTCTTCCACCACCCTTTAAAATAAGTTTGCAAAGCATAAAAGTCGTGTTTTATATAAAAAAAATTTTTTTAAGTTTTAACAGATTAAATAGACACAATGATAAATTTCGGAGGTGTTCTATAAAAGCTTTTTACATATGACTTTTTTAAACAAAAGCTATAAAAAAATTTAATTTTAATAAAATTATGTTAGTGTCTTCTGTTCCTTCATGGAAAGAATGGATTTTTACCTATGGATTTGTGTATAATTGTTGTATTTATCTGTGTGATATATTTTTTGGTTCATGGGCTTTAATTTTGAAGATCAATAAATGTAAAAGTATTTTCTATGTGTTTTTTATTTACTGGCATCCAAACAGGCGGTTATAAGGATTTATATAGCATAGATGTAGAAAGATAATGACTGATGAAACTGCGCTTCCATTATGGAATTAGTTAACTGAATTGTCACGTTAGAACTTCTGCCATTTAACTTTCATGTTACTTGGAGAAAAATTACATTTTTGATAGTAATAACAATTCCACCCATAATTATTAAATATATAAGCTAATTTCTAATAAACTTAACCTATATGTATAAAAACAATTGTGTGAAGTTAAGGAATTTTTTAAAATTTTATTTACTAAATTAAAATACAGCAGAGCGCCGATTATCTGAACTGCTCGGGACCGAACGTGGTTCGAATAGTTGGAAAGTTGTGTGAAATCTAGTTTAAATGATTATTATTTATGCACTACCTTCTCTTCTTTACTTTTTCAAGGGTTAGAACTGGCAGTACTATCTAAAATAGCTCTGTTTAAAAAAAAAAATTTCAATTTTTAAATATTTTTTATTTATTTCTTTCAAACTTTTTTTTCATTTTGAATTTTTTTAACCAATTTTCAGCTTTTTAAATTTTTTAGTCAATTACTGATTTAACCACATTTTTCTTTATTTTCCATTGCAAAAGAAATCCAGCAAATACTTTTGTTTGAAAGAAGATGTTCTTTTTTGAGCAGCCGTATCCCTTGTATGTATATGTATTGTGGTTATTGTAAAATGTTATCATAAATATTTTTTTCATAACAAGAGTCTAGGTCTAATGAAAAAACATGGTAATATGCATTTCACTAAGCATTTCTAAAAGATAAAATTAGAAAATTTTTAGTAGAGGGTTATGGTTAATATTTTATTAAAAGTTTTGGTGTTACATATACGTGTGTGTTTGAATGGCTGGAGTTACTGACAAAAGCTGAATTTTTAACATTAAATTTACACTAAAATACATGTAAAGAAAAATAGGAGAATCTATAAAACACTGTTAATTGGAATCATAATAACAGTCCCATAAATATTTTAATAATTAAAATTATTTAAGAGCACAGAATATTGGAAAGACCTGACAAAAACTGTAATTTTGCTAGATTTTTTCAGTCCTTTTTCTGAAGTGGATCCCTATTTAAAATAACGAAAATCTCAAAGATATTCATAAAAATATTTACGGAAAAAAGCAATAAGTAATTGATTGAGTAATAGTAATTTTACAAAGAATTAAAACCGAAATTCTTGTATCAATTAAACAATTACTTTCTTCTCCAGCTATCAACAATGAAGATAAAAAAAAAAACTTTTAAATTTACTAGTTTAATTTTTGCAACATAAAACTGTTTTTTTTTTTCCTTCCTAATTCAAGTTTTTTTTAATTTTTTTTTTAATAGAATTTGGTAAAATACTTTAACAAGGAAAAATAAAGCACAATATTGTCGTTTTAGATTTTCCCATTTTGGGAGAAATGTGTAGCAGAATTACTGATCTGTATTGAATTGAACAAGTAAATAACACGTGGTTTAGATGTTTGTGTTCTAGATTTCCATTTTAAAAATGAAGCTATTAAAAAAATCTTAAGCTAAATAACAATATTAAAAAATGTGTTTATTAAGTTAATGTAACAAAAATAAGTTTTATTTGTTTTAAACAAAATAGGCACTGTCTTTCTTCCATAGTTCTTCCAAAATATCACATATAGAACTATCAGGAAAACGATCTATCCATGATTTTATCATCCCTTCAACAGTTGAATCATAGTTCTTTAATACAACTTTACCATCTAAAAAATACAATTATTTAAATTAAATAAATTAATAAACATTATAATACAGAAACTGCAATTTCTATTCAATTATATTACTAACAATATCTAGCTTATTAAAAACTTTGTCATAGTTTGGCTAAGTTTATTCATTTAATTTAAATAGAGTAATAATACAAATTAGTGATAGCTAACTTTTCAAAAACAGAATAATGAAGGATTCTTTTAATAAAAGACTATTTTCAGGGCTTTAATCTTTACCAATCCATGGATTTAAATAGATTTTATACACTTTAGAAAATGTATGATAGAAAATTTTTGGCAGCATGATTATTTTTCACAATGAGCAGAAATGTAACAAAAAATCAGAAAATGCTAAAGAAATTAAAAATAGGAAATATTACAGAGTCAAAGAAAAATTTTATGCCTGTTATATAAAAATTCTCAACTTCAAATATTTTTTTTCATATATTTTAAATTGTTATTCATTAATTTCAGTACTGTAAATTTACCCATGTCCAAGAGTTCTTGGGTTCGATCCCCGCCGGTCGAAGACTCCCCGTGAAGTAAATGGTGACTGATACACGTTAAATCTGCAGAGTCGCAAATGTTCCTATAACAAATCAATGCCTCTGGGGGTACTGATGCAGGAGTTTCCTTCTTTTCTGAATACGTTCAAAATTACAAGGCTACAGTCTTTACCTGTTAATTAGACCAACAACATCAGGTTAATCCAAGTGACCACGGATTTATCTTAAAAGTGGGCTCCCTCCTTCCCCCCCCCTTCTCTCTACATATATACCAACCGGATCCGAATTATCTGAACCACACAAAATGGCAGCCAAGAATTCGAACCTGCAATTCTAAGATTTGAATTAACTTTATGAATTAAAGTACAATTAGTATTAGAAATTGTTTGCCGGTAAATTATTCATTTAACGATATCTTTTTTCATTCTGTTTCACTGCTTTTTTTTTTTTTTTGTTCGCTGTAACATTTTAAACTAAGAATTCTGCCCATTGTTTAGCAATAGGGATTACATTTCCTCTGCGGAGGGGGGGGGGATGATTTGGTAGCAGTTTTCACTAAGGAACTGTTAAAATGTGCTTGAAATAGAGGCATGTTTTTTTTTTTTTTTTTAAGAATGCAAGACAAAAAATTATCTTTAATTGTTAATTAAATTACACAAATATTGAGTGAAAAACTGTAATATTAGAAGGGTATGTGTCCCTTTGTTTATGAAATGTGAGGGGGTCAAAGCACATTCTACCTCTCTCCCTGTTCAGCGATCCTTGAGTTTATCTGTTGATAGTCTGGGAAGAAAAATAGGCGGTGTTCTGAAGTGTTAGCACTGTCATTGCATGTAGTTTCTGAACATTCGCATATGCGTCTAGGGCAAATGGGTTCATGGAATGGCCCTTTAAATCATTTTCTAGAAGAGAGTGCGCCACTGAATAAGTTAAGGAACATGGTCTATTGAAAATAGATTTTTAGCACAAGTATGAAGCACCAGAGATACTACAGGCAGAAGGACCCCCATTAACAGGTACAATTCAAAGACCAGGGAGCAAGGTTTTCACTAGAGGTGCATTTGAAGAGTTATAAAAAGAAATTAAAGAATTAAATATAACATTTTTTACATTATTTATTTTAAAGGTAATTATTTATATGATATAAAAAAAATCTTTAAATTTTAGAGCAAGGATATTTTTATTAAATATTTTTCCTCACATGTGTGAAAATTAATTCATTAAAAATTTAACTCATATTAGAGCAACTCAATGAATTAACAAAAATAATAAATAGTAGTACAAAACATATATTGAGAGGAATTCTCTCTTACAAGTAAATTAAATATATTTTCGAAAGTTTCATTAGCATGTTTCCACGACTATAATATTGGTTTATTAAATAACTTCCACTATGAGCTCTTTTTTTTAAAAAAATAGCCATTGTTGAAGAGCAGACCTAATTTTGGGTTTACGACTACTAATGTTCAACTCCGCAGCCTTGTAATTTTGAACCAATCCAGAAGACAAGGAAACTCCTGGATCAGTATCGCCAGAGGTATGATTTGTTATGGGAACATGGAGGACTCAGTGATTCGACAGATTTAATGTGCATCAGTCACGATTACAGGGATCAAACCCATATAATTCATATATATATTTCAAACCTTCTTGGACACGGGCTCAGTGCCCTACCAACCAGGCTTTCCTGGCCCCCACTATGAGTTTATACAACTGAGTTGTATGATACAAATAAGCAAACCTTAGTGTATTGAATATTTTTTTGTACAATTATTTATTCATTTTTTTAGGCACATGATTTGCGGGCAACTTTAGAATATTAAAAAGAACATAGTTAAAAGGAAGAAAATAAATTTTAGTGGTTAAGAGAAGCTAAAAATTTCAAACCTTCTTCAAATGTGTTGACTTGTACGAACATAATTCTAGGTTTCTTTCTTGCCATGACAATATTTCTGTAATCCAAGAAAGGATGGGCAGTTTCTGAACTCACTAAGGAATAACCATCGTACATTTTTCTAGCTGATTCAATGTCTGCAGTCGCTTTGTACAGCTAAATTAATAAAAAAAAATATAGGAATGTTTGATACATTTACAACATTATAATTACAACAAATTAATTTCTGCCAAGGATAATTTAGTGTGATAGTTTTGTAAGTCAATGGGTAGAATTATTCAAAGAATCTATTTTCACAGCATTATCAAGAGGTACTTCCAAAACAAAAAAGATCCAATAAATATTGTAGCCTCTGTCAAAGAGTGGTAAAAACTAACCATATATTTTTACTGCTTACTCCAAATTCCTACTTATACCCTATAGAACATTTGCGGGATGAATTAGAACAATACTCAACATCATTAAAATCTAAATTTGAAATATTGTTAGAACAAAACATATTTTTTCTAAGACACTTAGAAATGAGAAGGTAAAAAAACTCGGCAAAATGGTCGTAACTATAAATGATTAAAACAATTGGTGTTCAGCAGTAAGTATTATATTTAAATATATTTTAAATTTAAATACATAGAATTTATTATTGTAAAAAAAAAGTTATAAGATTTTGAAAGTATTTTTAAAGAAAAATATTCTAATTTCATGTTTATTTAAATTTTATACATAATTTTAATATCTATACAGCAACCATTACAATTTATTTTTAAATTCAATTCAATTTATTGTTTTATTTTTCTAAATAAATATGTACTCTTTGTTCAACTAAATATACTTATAGTACTTGATCATTTAGTTTGATAAAAATATTCTAAAATTTCACACAGAATTTTAAAATCTTTATAACAACCAATCATAGTAATTTACTTTTAAATGTGATTCGTTTTACTATTTTTCTAAATTAATATGCACTCTTTCAATTAAATAAACTTATAGTACTCGATACATTTAGTTTGATGCATATTCTGTTCTCAAAAAACTTAATGCAAGTTAAAAAATAGAATAATTTGTGTTAACAGATATAACTCTAATTTTGTCATTAACTGATTAAAATTTTCATAATGACTTTTTCTTAATATCAACATATTTTTTAATAATATCAGACATTAAATTTTGTTTTAAATATAATTCTCACAGTAAAATAATTTTTCCTGTTTAAATTAAAATAACACAAACTAATTTTTATCCTTAAGTTATAAATAAATCTTTAGCAGAAACTGTAAGGCCATCAATATTACCAATTAACCTAGATTGCAATGAAAGTACAGTACAGAACCCGTTATCCGGAAATCTGAAAACCAAAAAACCAGAACGAACTTCGATAAATTATCCTCCATTTTTAAATTTTTTTTTCTTCCTCATAAGATTTTAGGATTTTTCTTTCTTTTTTGAAAGATGTTTACCTTACCATCATTTTGGAAATAATCATTAGTGTATTACTTCGTCGTCTTTTCTTCTTTTAAGATTATTTTCAAATATTTTTTTTAGTTGAATTTAACAATAAAAAAAACGACTTTTTGTAGCGATTCAGAAATCCGGAAAAATCAGTTATCCAGAATAGCGATGGTCCCGATCGTTCCGGATAATCGGTTCCCTACTGTATTTCAAAATTTAAATTTTTCAATTTCTCCTTGGGTTGTAAGAAACATTTCTTATAAATAGTTTTTTCCATGGCTTTTTTTTCTTCTTTCCTACTGCGAAAGAAACTTGCCTTCCATGACCAAAATTCTGTTAAAAATATGGCTAAAAGGATTAGTAGGGTAACTACAAAGTAGTCAATCCTACTGCTAAAGTATGTTTTTTATCCCTCTTTAATAGCAGTTCCCAATTGTTTCCTGCTATGGAACCCTAAATGAAAGACGGAAACACAGAGTTAGTAAATAATGTTCATTAGCAATATTAACCAAAGAAACACTGCTAATCATCATGAAAATAATTAATATGAAAAAATTAATGAATTTTTCATTGTTTCATCAATATAAATCTTAAAATTAAGTGACAGTTTAATTCACAGGTCAGAAGTGGCTTCTAGTCAATTTCTCAATTTGATTTTAAGCATCCAATGAAAACTATAAAGAATTGTCATCAGAAAAACACATTTCTATTTGAAATTTTTTTTTTAATTGAAAAGTTTGATGGAAAATATTATTGCAACTATTGTTGCTTTTTTAAAAAAATAATAATAATTTCTAAGTAATACTTTGCTTTAATTTCACAAAATTAACCGAAATATGAAATGAATGGTTACAGGTCTTACAAGTAATTAAAAAGGTAATTACAGGTTTCAAAAATCATTTCCAATTTTTTTGAAGGAAAAAAAAAATCCTAACTATCAGAACCCAGGTGACAAACCCACAGAACTCTAGGGTTTTGGGGAACACCATTTGGGATTCGCTGCTTTATAATATTACTTATCGCGTGGATTTTTCATTATTGTAGGATGGTGAATGTACCTGTAATCTCCGCAAGAAATTCCCTAATGCTGCTTTTCCAACTGTTTTGATCTTAGAGGCATCTAAAGTTAATAAAAGATCAGGATTTCCATCAGACCCTTTCACTTTCTCTATCTTTACAAAATCCTCACCGGCTTCAAGCATGACTTGCAGCATTACGTAACGTGCTTGACGATGAGCCTGAAAACGTTTGAGATAAAATATTAAATTATATTTAAAAGTAAATGGTAAGACCTTAATTTTTTTAGAAAATATTAATAACTATTTTTTCTTAAACATAAATTCTGAAGGGGAATTAATATTAATTGAGATTTAGAAATATAAGTTAATCTATCTTTTTTTCAACAGTTCAGTACAATGATTTTTAACAATGTTAGCTGTTGCTAAGTCCCCAAGTCCACAACAAGAATACAAATGAGTTTTGCACAGGTTGTTAGAATTACATAAAGAGCAAATTGGGGGATCTACGAATCCAAGTATTAGCAGGGCCCATGTTAAGCATTCACCACCTTGGAAAATACGATAAAATCACTAATTCAGCAAAAAAATTGCGCTTATATATCAATTACAAGCAAACTACATTAATACGTTGCATGACTAATTAGAATTATATTAAATCCAGATAATCTTAAAAAACAAGAGTGGTTCAGGGGATAGAGGGTTCGCCTTCCAATGAGGAGAACAGGGTTCGAATCCTAACAATGGCTGGTAAATACGAATTCCGCATCCAGCTTGCACTGACCACATTGCTAATGTAAAATATCCTCAGTGGTAGACGGATCATGGGTTAGAGTCCCCTTGCCGTTAGGCTAACCGTTGGAGGTTTTCTCTTCCATGTAAAACAAATTTGGATTAGTTCCATCAAAAAGTCCTCCAGGAAGATGAATTTCTCCCAATACTTAATCCAGGAGTTCCCTTATCTTCTGGATTGAGTTCAAAATTACAAGGCGTTAAGCATTAGTAATTGTCAACCCAAAAAACTGGGTTGGCTGTTCAATGACAGTTATAAATCACAAATAAATCCGAGCAAAAGAGACTATAGAAATATTAAAAAAACTAAAATTCAGATAACGTGGTGAAAATCTTTCTTACAGATTATGTCAATAAAGCTGACTAAATGGTAGCTAGATGCATATTATCATCCAACTATTTTTACAGAAAATATGTTTTCTTATGACAATATATTGTTTATTAAAACAGCCTTATTGCAAAATTTAAAAATTAAAATAGTTGCTTAAATAAGAAAATTTAAATTTGACTTTATCATTATAGATTATCATTTTTCAATGAAAGATATAGTTATAACCACTTGCACTCAGCTGACAAAAAACATGTTAAACTCCCCGCCCACATTTTGATAAAAACTCTGTGAGTAGTATAAAAACCCATAAATCAGAATTAAATGATTTAAATAACTTCTTTGACAGCCATTCTTTTTTTCTGAATCATTACATCACGATATAAAAAAAATTTTATTAAAAAATAAGACTTGAATGAAATATTTTGTTTAAAATGAAATATATACATTTTAAAGATAGTCGGAGTCTAAAACAGCACTCAGAATACAAACACATATTTCGCTGAATATTTCTGAAATTAAAACTATCTGTGCATTAACTGAGGGTACATTTGTTTTTCTTTGAAAGTTTACCCAAAATTCAAAAGCCATACAGAAAAGAGACATGCTATTTTTTTATCTGAATAATTTTCAACTTCTTTTTTCGACTTAATTTGCTTACTTTTGTTTAGAAAGAATAATTTAAGGAAAGTCTCACTAATTCTTCCTTTTTTACTTTTGTTCACCCCTCTCTTCTTCTCAAGTCTTTTAATTTACCAAACAGGATTGACATCATCAGTTGTTGAACTTTGCAAAAAGCCACAGTAAATCAGGTGCTAACAACAGAAGCTATCTGCATTCTGATATTAGCACTTTCAACTCTTTCAGTTTATTTGCTTTTCTTATCTTTTGCTCTTCTATGAAAATAAAATGAGTTATAAAAAAAATAATACAGTAGAGAACCAATTATCCGGGATTCTCGGGACCATCGCTATCCCGGATGTCTGAATTTCCCGGTTTTCTGGATCGACCAAAAAGTGTCGTTAATCGATGTTTTATCGAACCCGGATTACAAGGAAAAAGTGTAATGCATAAAGTAAGAGAAAAAAGAAAGGTACTCCTAACTCTAAAAAGAAAAAAAAATGGTAGAAAAATAATGTTTAAAAGAATAAAAAAATTTGCAAGTTTAGACAAGAAAAACAAGATTAAAAAATATAAAATTCTCGTATTTATTTTCTAAAAATAATTATAATTCCTAAATTAACTAATATAAACAAAACCAATGGTCAAATAACGCAATATATTTCATACCTAATTACATGGGGGAAACGATAAAATAAAAGGAAAACTTATTAATCTAAATAAAAGCACTTGGAAATTATCGAACCAAAACGATAGTTAAAAAAAGCACTAGCATAAATATTGAAACCCGGAACAAGGCAAGATCAACGGAATTTTTAAAAAAAACCTAATGATAAAATTTATGAATAAAAAGAATTAATTTATTGAGTGCGAAATTTATCGAGAAAAGAAAAAAAAATTAAATGTAGTGGAATCAGAAAAACAAAACTGCAATCTGCTTCATAAAATAATCCTATGTTTAAATTAAAAAACAATTCTCCTTTTATTTTTATTTTTTTGTTGATAAAAACACGATATTTAAATACAGCAGATGTGATTCCACATCAATAAAAACTTGCAAATGATACCGCACTTGAATTTATTCAGAAGAAAAAGATTTTATTTTTATTAATCGATGTCAAATAGATAAATATATTTTTCTCTTTCATCTTCTGTTCACTGATATGCATGCAATACATTTTCCCCACCCCCTCGTAAATTAAACAGAAAACGAAATCAGCATGCCAAAATTTTTCCCGGTTTTCTGGTTTCCCGGTTATCTGGATACCCGATAAATGGTTCTCTACTGTATTTCTTTCCTATTGTCCTCTTTCAATTGTTATTTTTAAGACACTTAAGTTTTGATAATAATTTTAGACATTTGATTGTTAACTTTCATTTTACATTTTGCAAAATTTAGCAGAGTTTTTTTCTTTCTAAGTGTCAGCATAGATTTTTCAAAAGTTAAAGAATGAGATTGTAAGATAACCTCCCACTTTAACCTTCGAAAATTTTCCAAAAATTCTCTGCTTACATTCAATAATGTATAGTATTTATTATGAATTTCAAAATTTTATTATAACTATAACATATATATTATAATAAATTTAAACATAAACAATATTTATAAATCAAAATTAATATTATTTTCACCTGTAGCCATGTTTTAGATGGAGGATCATATGTTTGAAGACCTTCTAAACCCATCCATGCCATCATCAACCAAATTGTGTAAGTAATATCATCTGCTTCAGGACCTTCATAATTGAAAATTCTAAAATAGAAATAAAATGTTAAAGCATTAATAATATTTTATTTTAATTAAAGCTAGTACAACTTTAACCTGAAGGTAATTAAAGTGGAATTATTTGAAACTAGTCTCCAGTCATTTAAAAAAAAATTTTAGAACACATAGTAATGACACTACCTCATAGTCTGAGAATTTGTTGTCAAGCAATTAGAAAATTTCAAATGCATTACTGCACTATACGACTTAAAAAAATTAATGGAACAAGATTTTAAAAAGAAATTTTAATTGTAAATAACTGATACATTAGGAAGACCCACTAAGAAAAAAATATTACTTCAGCTTTCTTTGTTTTCAGAGAAGAGGCAAACTAAACTGGTGCAAATTCAAGAATACTTTAAATTAATAATTCAAAAAACTGTAGCAGAAAGATATTCTTGATAATAAAAGAACACCATTTGCTTTAAAAATTTATGAAAGTAATCGTAAGTAACTGTATTTTGAGCGTTTAAAAACAGGTGCACATTCTCAAGACTCACTTCACGTGAATAAAAAAAATGATTTAAAATAGAAAATTTAAAGTTTCCAAAATAAGGAGGAAAATCATTTTTGATTTATTTTCCTTCTTTACATAAATAGAAAGTTCAAGTGTTATTTTAATAAAATACTTTTTTATTTCATATTTTCGTGGAATCCCACTGGACTTACTCATTTACAGGGAGAAACCGCCCAAAGCTGTTAACACCAACATTAAATTTGCCCAAGGCCCTATAATAATTAAACATGGATATTTTTCATTTCATCAGCCTCATTTGCTCTATAACTTTTGGTAAAAATATTTTATTCTTAGCGAAAAGATTGAAACACATTACAATAAAATATGTTCTAAAAGTATGTTAAAGTTTTTCAATTTTGATGGTCCCTCCTGAAGGTTTTCTTCAACACAAAGTATATAGAAAAAATTTTGTTCCCCCCAAAAGCAGTCATAAATAGAGGAGGCTGTTACATAGAGGTGGTCTTTCGTGGAGGTTCACTGTATTAATTTTTCTTTCATGCAGAATTTGGTATAAAATTTTAAAAGCAGTTAACAAAAATGATTTTAACTTTCTTATAAAACTACTAATAGTTATAAAAATATTTTAAAACTATTTCTAATTTTACATTTAGAAATAAAATATATACTTTAAAATTTCAGGAACCATGCAGAGATACAATGCAACACTATCAGCTCTACATTCCTCATAGCTAGAGTGGAAGCCTCCAAACACAGATTCAAAGTTTTCTCCATCTTCATACCATTTTGTAATCTATGAAAGATTAATATTTAAAATTATAAATATTGAATAGTTTTTGGTTCAAATATGGGGACCATTCAAATATTACGTGAGCATATTTTTGTTAATTTTGGACTACACCTCCCTCCCATGCATACATAAGAAAATAGCAACACCCCATTGGTTTTTGCTTCAACTTTGACTTCAACTATAGTTATACAGTTTTAGGACTAGATTCAACTAAAAAGATACAACTGTGCATTAAACAAAGTTAAAGATTTAAATAATCTTATAAAATTTCGAGTAGAATATTCTTTAGGAATCTTTTGTGATCTTGACCTCTAAAACTCTGAAATGAAATTTTTTTTCCCCTAAATTCAACTTTTATTCCACATGTAAAATTTTTACATGTGAAATTTTTTTGTAACATTTTTTATTTTGCTCTTTAAAAATAAAGAAATTTTGATATCCCACGTAAGCAATGTTCATATCTCCCCATGTCACCAAATATGAGGAAATCTCAATCTCTCTCAGCTTAGAAGAGATTTCCAGACGTCAAAATGGGTTGTTTCAATATTATTTTGTGCTTACAAAATGTTTTTATAAATTCTATAACTTTTCAATTTTACTTACTTAGCATTTTTCACTGTGTTATAAATTCGATCATCAATAAATTCTATCAATAGCACTATTATCAAAAAACTATTAACAGATATTACAGGGTTAACAGAAGAATAGAAAATGCTATTAACTCTGTAATCCAAATATTTCCATTAAACTGAGTAATTTATTACCCAGTATTTCTATAAAAACGTTTGGTTGCAATTAATTTGTATAGTTGAAGTTAAACAACTAACTTCACTAACATTGCAGGTATAACTAACATTTGCAATATTGATTTCAGAAAGAATTATCTTTTCACCTTGTCAAATAAACAGCTCCTTAAATAAGCTATCTTGTAATAACTTTAGTAAGCAAGTGAATTAGCTACAGAACAAAAAATTTTACTACAAAATTATCAATTGTGCTACCTTTTGATTAGTTTCAAAATTAATGACTTGATCGACATCAAAATTAAAGCTGCCATCTTTGTTTCGATGAAATACTTTCCCACTTCCGTGTCCTAAGAGTTCATGAAGAGCTACAATAACTGTAAATGCAGAATTCTTTAGCCGCAACAATAGATCCTAAAAAAAGAAGTAAAGGCAATTGTTGAAATATGAAACTTTGTATTATACATAATTTTGAATTATATTGATTAAATTAACATAAACTTATTTTAAACACTAAATATCTGAAAGAAATCAATATTAACTGTAAGAATTGGATTTAATGATTGAACACAACTCGATTAAACAAGATAACAAATTAATAATAATCCAGATAAATCCATTAAAATGTGATGCCAATTATAATTTTTTACACAGAGCAGAAATTTGCTATTGAGCATATTTACTGTACAGAATTGGAATTAATGTACAGAATCTGGCAAAATTTTTTAATTGCATGTTCCAACTCCACTCCAGGCATGAAAGTGGACAAAAATAAAAAAAAACTGAACTTTTACAACGCAGGTCACAGGGAGGAAGGGGGGATTACTTACTAATGAAAAAATATCACATCTTTACAGTAACTAATTCAAGAGAAAATTTACTTCTACTTCTTTCAAGAATCGCGTGAATATGAAGCGCGATATTGGATTTTAAAATAGCGTGAATATGTATCGTGTGGTTGGATTTTAAAATCGCCTGAATATGAATCGCCTTGTTGGATTTTAAAAACACGAAAATAGAAATTGCGATGTTGACTTTTTAAATCGCGTAAATAAGAATCACGATGCATAATTTTTAGATCACCTCATTACGAATTGCAATGAGTAATTTTTAAATAGCATACAAATACGAAAAACAATATCTGATATTACAACTACATGATAACGAATCGCAATATTGGATTTAAAAATGCGTGAATATGAATCGCGACGTTGGATTTTTAACTCGAGGAATACAAATCGCGATATTGGGTTTAAAAAACGCTTAAACACAAATCACGATATTGGGTTTAAAAAACGCTTAAACACAAATCGCGATATTGGATTTTTAAAATGAGTGAATGGGAATTGCTAGTACGATTTTTAAATCGAGTAAAAAATCGCAACACGTAACTTTTAAATCAGTTAAATACGAAAATCGATGATTGATACTAAAATCGTCTGCCTAAGAATCGCGATTTTACAAGATTCCACCGCAGTTCTTAATATTTAAAATTCTAAAAAATCAGCCAAACAGGGGGAAAAAATTCATTCCAAGTCCGACTATCGTTCGAGCGGCTTGGGTTTCTCTAATTGGACTC
This sequence comes from Parasteatoda tepidariorum, assembly GCF_982258835.1. Taxonomy (NCBI): domain Eukaryota; kingdom Metazoa; phylum Arthropoda; class Arachnida; order Araneae; family Theridiidae; genus Parasteatoda; species Parasteatoda tepidariorum. The sequence continues at coordinate 91,904,881 of NC_141763.1, read as the reverse complement.
CCCAAAAATTTTCCATTTTGGAGCATGGTCGGAAATTTTAAAAATTGGGAGAAAAAAGCGGATTTCCGCTTTTTCGCAAAAGTCTTTCATCCCTGACTCCACTCTCATAATCACCCATTTCTTCTGTCATTCTGTTCTAAAATTCATACACCCAGTTCACATATGCAGGCAAACTTCCTTGATTTTTGATTTTCTTCATCAATTATGTTATGCTTAAAATAATTTTTAAATTCAAATACTTTCTGTGTTATTGTGGCATCTGATTAATGATAGAGAGTTTAAAAAGTTGTAGAAATATTAGGACAATGATAAACTCTGAAAATATTTTTCATGGCAAAAACTTTAAAAATAATAATAATAAAGAAGCAAGAGAAGTAATTACTTGATCATTTGGGCTCAGAAAATTCGGCTTTTCAGTTGTCTTTACATTAATTGTATTATTTAAGGAAACATTCTTGAAGCCTTCTGTCTGGCGTATTTCTTCATCTGCAAAAGAATTTATAAAATTTTTTAGATGCGTTGAAAAAAATAGAATCCTCTACATCAGCAGAAGCTACATCTACATCTCACCCATTTCCGGAAAACTGTGTTCCAGGAAAAAATATTTTTGCACAACACCAATGCATTTTAAGTATTTTTGCACTAAGTATGATATCTAAAATCCAGAATGGGTTAGGTAACATATCAGAAACCTTAGACTTCCAAACCTGATAGAATTTTCAACATTATACTGCATTTATAATAAAAATGCAAACTGCATAAAAGCTATGGAGCAGTAGAATAATATGTTAAAAATGTTTAGTAACTTACAATTGGAAAAAAATATCTTAGCACTACAACATTGCATGCAAGATTACAGAAATCTAAATGTTCTAAACCAGATTGGATCTTCACCATTATACTACATTGAAAATAAAAATGTTTCTACAGAAGTAGCAGCCAATTTTTCTAACAAAAAGGTGGCTTTAGTGACCATTTTAACAAATACTGACTGTATAAAAAAAAAAAAACACTTTTAAATACAATGACATATAAAGACAATATGCAATACAATACTAAAATATGAAAGAGAGTTACAATTTGCCATATGTAAAGAGATCTTTAGTTTTAGTTCACAAAAATAACCCAGGATTTTGTTTCCAATTTATTTTTGTAAAATGCTTTTAACCATCACACAAATGGTTTGATGAAATTCAAAGAGTTCGGCTAGATGAATCAATAATAATCAATTTGAAGTGGGCTTCTGTCTATCTTGGCATATATATGATAAAGAAACTTGAAAAATGGTGTATATATATATAATATATATATATATATATATATATATATATATATATATATATATATATATATATATATATATATATATATATATATATATATATATATATATTTGTTACACTTTAAAAGCATCAACGTTGTAAATTCGTAGTGTGGTCGGTGCTAATTGAAAAAGATTCAGGAACATGAAGAAATAATAAAATTTTATTAAAATAAGTGCCGGAGGACCAAAAACGAAAGCATTACATAGAGAAGAAAGAGATTGACCTTGGAAAGAAGGTTTTTATATCTTCTGGACAATATACTTAAATATTAATAGGTCTTACTATTGTGGGACTGATCAATTTCCAAACCTACTAAAAACACACCATCACATTCTTTGAGATAATTAGTTCACTATTATTACTTTATTTGTAGGAAAGGTTTTTGATTAACCCTAATTAAATGCCTTGATTATTCAAGTATAACTTTTGTTGCTTTGAAATTCCTTGTTTTGTCCATCAATAAATAGAATTATGAATGTGACCCAGAAGTATATAAGTTCTGAGTCTCAAGAATCCACAATTTTTAAAGGGTAGCAAAATAATTGATAGAAATAAAATAAAATACAATTAAAATTTAATTCTTAAACTTACAGTTGGGAATGCATATTCCATAAGGGATGTTACTGCCAGAATAAGTTAAAACTTCTAAAGATGTAAAATCAGGTTTCAAAAATGTGTCTTTCTCAAAAGTACTTGGCCAAGGCAAAAGATGAATGAATTCTTCAGCTGCAGCAACAAGGGTGGAAAATTTCTTACTCAGAGGCTTATCAACCATAGCAACAAAACCTAGTATACAAGAAATTTTCATTTTGAGTTTAACAAAAAATATACGTTTAATTTTTAAAATAATTAACAAAAATGAAAATGTGTGTGCTAATTTTACAATTATTGTGTAAATAAATTTAATATGTACCTTCAAATTCTCCTCTAATACCAGATGGATCTCTATAACTTTCAATGAATCCAATATAACTATAAAAGTACATAATTAACAATTAATTTATTAATTAACTATTTAATTGAACATTTAAGACACAAATCAAGACAAATTTGAACACGAGTTCAAACACTATTTTAAAACCACAAAAAATTAGAAAAACTGAAGTATTTTAATATAATTTTGAATACAATTTCAGCAACCTTAATTTGTAACAAACTGGTATCAAATTCTATCTAGCCTTGTTAGTCCAACCAAAAACAATTCCGAGGCAGCGTGAGCTCAAATTAGCATATTTGAAGTCAATCCATCAAACCATTAAATCCTAGAACCTGAAAATTTGATCATTAAATCAAAAGCTATCGAGGGTGATCCGTTTATTTTTTTGCCGTTTCAACGCACATAGTTTGTCCTGTATCCGGTAAGTAAAATCACTACATCATAAGTTGATTAAAAACAGGGATAAGATTGGCCAAAAGGCAAAAAAGCTGGAATTTCCACGCGAGCAAATTTTAAGCACGTGCAATCATTTAATAATGAATTCCAGCCAATTTAAGAACATAAATAACTATGTGTTGACTTAAAATTGTGTACTAATTTATTTATAGATGAATGATTACATCGATACTTAACATTTAGTAAAAAGTAAAATTACCAATTGAATAACAAAGCAAGAAATTATATTTTTCTTCAGTTCACATAAAGACAATTATTACTTGAGAAACTGCCTGGTTTAGCAAATTAAAACTACTGAGAGCGTACATTAACATTTCCTTTCTTTTAATAAATACTGTGTTACACAGGGGTGATTGTGAGCCCAAGTCAAAATTCCGGAAAATTTCTTGAGTTAAAAAAAAAAGTTTAAATTGAAAAATTAGAAAAAAATTTAAGCAAGGTTATTTCCTTTTTCTCAATATTTCTTAGTTTACTTAAAATATTTTTAAAATTTTACACATACCTATGATGACCTGGATAATTAATAAAACTTAGAAATACGTCTTTCTTTCTTGAGTTTATGATTATAACAACTATTTACTCATAAAAAATGAATATTGATCATGAATATAAGCTTATAAAGTGTATCTCTGGCTCTTCCTTACAAACAAATAAAATAAATTGTGTTTTTAAGTTCCACCTTTGGAAATTTGATTTCCAGAAACTTCTGTGATCAATGATTTTTTGAAACGTCTAGGCCAGTGTTTCCCAAAGTGTGGCACGCGTACCCCCAGGGGTACGGGAACAGTTTAGCAGGGGTACGCGTTCTTATGCGAAATATCTTGCAACAAACGATAATTACAAAAACTTTTATTTAAAAACAAAGCTAGCCATGAAAATTTATGATTACGTATTTTTCTATTGGATATTTTTTGCAGAGTTAACAGTTAATAATTAGTGGTGTCAACAGTCAGTTGTGATTTTTACTTTTTGTGCGATTTTTCATAGTAAAAAATTCATTCATTTTTTTATTAGGGGTACTCAGCGTTACGAAAAATTTAGAAAGGGTACACAAAAGTCATAAGTTTGGGAAACACTGGTCTAGGCCTTTGATCTCCGGAAACTTCTGGATCACTGTAAGCGAAAAGTCCGGAAATCCGAATTTTTTCCGGAGCACAATCAGCCCTGTTATAGCAAATATACCAGTAACATGACTTCTTTAATTATTTAGAAAAGAAAATAAACTTTCACAATTGGAATCACTATATTCATATTATAATCTAATCTAGCTGTCTATCATATTATAATTATAATCTAATCCATATTATATCCCTGTGAAACATCAAAGAGTGTGAAGTCGAAACATATAGTAACTCCTTAACATACAAAAAATTTATATTTTAGTTTGAAAAAGTACATGATAATCAGCAACTATTTAAATAATTTTTTTTCATCTGATAAGAATTTTGCATTTTATAGCATAAATAACAGCAACATTTTTTGAATTTTGGATATTGGTGTTGAGTTAAATAACTCCTTTTACAAAAAAATCACTTTGCTTCTGTTTGTTACATTTTTCTTTTAATTTTTTCATCTGATAAGAATTTTGCATTTTATAGCATAAATAACAGCAACATTTTTTAAATTTTGGATATTGGTGTTGAGTTAAATAACTCCTTTTACAAAAAAAATCACTTTGCTTCTGTTTGTTACATTTTTCTTTTAATTTTTGCTCAATTTTCAATTGCTGTAAATGCTTCATGTTTCGCAAAACAAGCAAAAAATCCCATAACAAGGTCAAATTGCTCGTAATGCAGCTTGTGAATGAGGGTTGCTCCAGTGTGTAAAATTTTTATATATTCTTGTAGTAATAGCAAAACTGACATAAACAGATTGGTGATTAATTTAGTCGTTAGCCCATCCTCAAACATCATTTGACAAATCCTACTTTTTTCTTTCGTTCACATTCTTCTGTGTGACATTCTTCTTTGCATGAACAGAATGTAAGTTTTGAATACATTCTTTTCCAGTTTCACTGATGTTGTAATGCCTATATATATTAATAGTCGTCGATAGAGAAACAGTCACCTTTATAGTAACTAATTCAAGGAAAAATTTACTTCTCAAAAGAAACACGGTATTACGTGAATACAAATAGTGATCTTGGATTTTAAAATCTCATGAATATGAATCACGATATTCGTATATAAAATACAAACTGCGATATGGAATTTTTAAATCGCGAAAATACAAATCAAGATTCATAATTTTTAGATCAGGTAAATACAAATCACAATGCGTAATTTATAGATCTGTAAATACGAATCATGATGCATAATTTTTAGATCCTGTGAATGTGAATTTTTTAATCATGCATAAATATGAAAATTGATATTTGATATTCTAATCGCACGAACAAATCACGACATTGGATTTTAAACTAGTGTGAATACGAATTGCTACATATCGGTTCTTAAAAACGCGTAAATATAAGTCGTGATGTTGGATTTTTAAAGCTCCTAAATACAAATCGCAATGCACGATAATCAAATTGTGTGAATAGAATTGAAATATTAGCAGATTCCAGGCTAGGGACTTCTGAAAGGCTTGTTTGAAGCAGCGACATCTGAATTACGGAAATACGAGCCGTCTGGGGGCTTGGGTAAAAATGCGGAAAAGTTATTTTCTGAATGTAAAAGCAGAGAAAATAGTTAAAATAAATAAAAATGCGGAATAGTTGGCAGCTATTTAGTACGAATTTTCTGTTTATTTTTAAAATCAGTAATAAATATAATTACAGTGTAACGTCCCATATCCGGACGTCCCTTTTCCGGAAGGGTCGATTTCCTGGACACTTTTAAACAATCAAAATAAACAAACATTTCTTCATCTTCCCCTCTCCTTTAAAAAAAAAGAAGTCTTTAGACAGGTTTTTCCCCTTCTCAGCTTCTAGAGATCTATGCATTGAACCCATAAATCAACAGAAAAGAAACAGAAGATCTACTAAGACCATGACGTTCCTCCTCTGGAATGCAGGAAAGGGGGGGATTTGTTTTCAAAAGAGCACAACTGAGTCCCCTCCCTCCCCCTTCTTTCCTATGCAGCTGGCTAGTAAAAGAGGCACTTCCTGGAACCTTTTTATTTGAGTGTCAGGGGAAGAAGAAGTACTGTGAAAAAGGGTAAACACAACAAATGTTAAAGTGGATGGGGAATTCCCTTTAGTCACACAAGAAAGAATAAAGAGAACCCAATCAGCATGCCACGCCTTTATGCTTGATTGATAGCCAATGATGGGAGAGAAAATAAGAATTTGTCACTACCCCGCCCTCAACTTGAATGACAAGTAAGGAGGAAATGAATTTTTCTTCTCCACCTACCCACCTTATTGAATGACAGGAATTTTTCCTTCTTGCTTGAATCGTTCTAGTTCAAAATGGCGGAGAGAGCAATTAATGTTTTCATAACTGTGAATTTTTTTCGTTTTCTATATTTATTTTTAGAATAGCAATAATTATTTTTTTTCCTAATATTTTGTTTATGATTGATTAGATATCATTCTAATACTAAAACATTATTGCCCGAAAAATAATGTTTATTTATTTTCTGCTTCTTAGATTCAGATCATTTTAAGCTTTGTTTACCTTGGAGGTAAATTATACGGTAAAATCAAATAAACGGACTTCAGAAAGTCCCGCCGATTCCGGATACACGACTTTCCACTGTATTTTATTTCAACAGCTGAATTTTCTGAAAAAGCAGAATATTTATTTTAAAAATGAAGTTTTTAGAAAATCGTAGTTTTCAATAAAAAAGACTTAAATTCGAGAGGTCAAAGTGAAAAGAGTTAAAAAGCGTTAAAAATCTCTTCCCTGTATACTACAAATCCCAAAGCTGTCACTATCTGGGCTGCCGTTATTTAAATTCCATATTTGTCAAAAATCACCTTTAATAGTTGGTTTTATTCTTTTTTTGTAATTTTAAAAAACAACTTTCACTTTTTTCCTCAAATTTCTCAATTTGCATAATAAACTAAAAAAAGATATTCCCCACATTAGAGTTTTTCCCACAAATCAAATATTTTTAATTCTCTGAATTTTCCCATAACAGAAATCAATAATAATCTCTGAAATCAATATTGAAATTTCCAAAAGTATCTAAAAAAGATTTTAATACCTTTCTACAATAGGGCCTTTATTTTTTATCCAAAACCTTGAGCCATCTTTATGGGCATTCAAAGAGCCAGTCTGGAAACTATATATATATTTTTCAATCATCTTAACCTCCAGTTCATTACTGGCAAATTTCTATGGGAAGAAATATAAACAAAATTAAAAAATCTTACAAATAATCTAATAAATATAATTTTATACATAGTAATAGTGTACAAAATTAATACCTTAGCACACTCTAAGTTCTTATTCACCAAACTCAAAAGTTTACTGTAATCTCCACGGGTAATTAGAAATTTGTGACCATTGAGAGCAACTGACTTTACTACATTTTTCTCTTCATCATCCTCTGGAAAATAATTTTAGATTACTTATAAAATTCATTACATCATCATTCATTATAGTACATACATAAACAATTAAATTAGCGCATAAAATGAAAAGCAATTGTTTTAACAAAATCGAAAATTAATGATTAAGAAAGGTGTACAAAGTTTAATACTGTGGACTCTTTTCTAATTTAATGTGAAAGACTAGATCCTCCTAGAAAATATTTTATTTTATATTAAAACGGCCTGGTCCAATTCTGAGTTTACAACTATCAATGTTCAACTCAATAGCCTTGTAATTTTGAACCCAACCCAGAATACAAGGGAACTCCTGAATCAAGCATTAGAATAAATTAGACTTTGTGCAGAACTTTTTGATGGAACTAAGCTGCATTTGCATTACATGGAGAGAAAAAAACACAAAAGACTCACATTGTTATCAAGACAGCAAGGGGATTCTAACCCCATAATCTGTCTACCACTGAGGATATTTTACGCCAGCACTATAATCAATGTGAGACCTAAGCAGAAATTCATATCAACCAACCGCCACTGCAATTTGCACCTGGGGCACCTCCTTGGGAGACGAAAACTGAATTCTCTGAGACACTGCTCTAGAAATCTTAATTGTCACCAAAACTGTACAAAAAAACTTTTTAATTAATCAGAAATTTCTACATTGACCATAGTTCAAAAAATGTGAAACTTTTCATGTGCCCTCACGAGCATTTTAATCTATAGAATTCTTGCTATAGATATGTATCATGCTAATACAGATGGTGTATGTAAATGTAGAGAATTATTTCAAGTGCTATTATTAAAAGTTTTATTACTATCCTATTTTTAAGTCACTCAAATGGCACTTTATGCTATTTATGATAAAACATTTACATGTCTGATCAGAATTTTTACATAAACTGAGCACATTAGACAACATAATTTTCGAGGCCTTAAATTCTCAAAGGCTTGGAAGATGAGATTGTTGTTGGAAGATGAGATTGTTGTTACAAGTGATACCTCTTTTGAATTTGTTTGAAAACACTCCACATGTTTTCCTCTTATTTCCATTGTAACACTATTTGTAAATTATTGTTTAAGCCAAATCATACGTGAGTCAAATGCTTCCGAGAATTTACCGTAAAAATTAAAAACATTTTACCTGTACTCAGCACAGATGCAAGGCGTATTTCATAAGTTATAGTGCCAGATTCATCAACAATTTTAAACAATCTAGAGTTGTAGGCGTCCATGCCCTAATGTGAAAAAAAATTGTATAAATCAGTTGAAATTTGTTAAGTTTTAATGTAAAATTTTTTTTTTCAAAATAAATTTTTGAAATTGTGCGGATAATCTAACCATGATTATGTCATATTTAAATTAATAAGTAATTGTTTTAATTTCAAAACAAATGCATCAATTAAAATCCTATTGTAAAATAAATATTTTGCATCATTAAACAATTTTACAACAATATTCATTCAATAATTTTTAACTAAGTATTGGTAAAAAAAAAACTTTTTATAACTAAAACTAAGTAAAAATTAAATAAAATACATTTGTTCAAGTGAAAGTTCAATGAATATAGAATCAAACTGAGTCCAATACAAAACTAAAATGAGTGAATAAACACAATCCAGTAACATTAAAAAGCCTTAGCAATTAGTTTTGATTAAAAACTAGTTCATAAAAGAATATTCACAAAAACTCTCTCTGCTTTGAACAATACCAAAAAATGGTTGAAAATAGTGACAGAAAAACAGTTAATAAATTAAGACTTGCCTTAAAACAGCTGCATTTCGCCAAAATAACCAATTACCAGTCAAAAAAAAAATTTCAATCGATCTCAAAAATGCTGTTAAGATATTTTTAATTCTTTAACAATTTTTCATTTTAAAACTACTAATTATTAAGAATTTTTACGTTTTAAGAGAATTCCTTCAAGCATCTAATAGTAAAAACAATTATCCTTGTTGTGAATTAAAATGTGGAAGGCATCAAGAACAATGTTAATAGAAAAATCAAGTGTCAGTAATTATGGTACAATATGAAAATCCAAAAGGATTAAAATAATATATCCGTGTAGTGTATCTACCACTACAAAACTATAATCCCAATTCACCAGTATATAAAACATATAAACTCAATTCTATGGTGAGGTACCTTTTCATAAATAAAGGTTGACATGTTCGATAACTACTCACCCCCCACAATCTGTTATTTTTAGATAGAAAAAATTTTAATATGAAGAAAAAAAAAGTTTTTTTTTGGTTCAATGAAAGAAATATTTTGTTCTCTTATTTAACTGCTTTAATAATTTATTCTTAATTTTTAATAATATTCATGCAAGTGCTCAATGCCTATTTGCTACTGCAATCTAAATGTCGATTTACTACTACAAACTATCACTCTTTCAAACCTTTAAAAAAGTAGTAGAACGTTGATGTATAGTTCAGTATATCAACATTCTGCTAATTTTTTAATCAAACAGTTATAAATATTTTTAGTTAATTTTTTATAAATTAAATTACATAGTTTAATTTAGTTCTCATTTATTATTGAAAAAAAAGTGTATTACCTGCTTTTTGAAAAAATCTTTTACAATTTTTTCATCCTCTTTGAGAAAATTTTTAGACATGTATGTGGTGGTCGCCTAAAAGATACAACAAATAAATTTAAAGCTAAACACAATCTAATTTAAACAGACTACAATGGCCTAACAATCTATCACTATATATAAGGTACAAACACTATGGAATTGAAGTATTTGTGCACACAGATTATTTAAAAATTGCTTCTAATTTTAGAATTTCTAAATTTTTTTTAAAGTAAGTTATTTTTAAATTTAATAAATGCACTGAAGTTAAAAAATGGGTAAGTGCAACAGAAATTGTGAAATGTAATACACAAAACCATGCCTAATACAGTGCTCAATAAAAGTCTAGGTAAAAAATTCTCATGCAAATTTTAAACTAATAAATTTTTCAACTGACTAATACAAGCTTTAAAAAAAAACTCTCACAGCAAACAATAAACAAACAAATAAACAAAAAATGAATAAAAATTTCTAAAGAATGAATAGATTAAATTTTTCTCAGCTATTTAAGATTAGACAGAAAATTAATTATGACATATAAGATTGTTTACAACATTGTCTGTAATTGCTTTAGGATCAGATAAATAATATAAGAGCTTGTGCCAATTTTTAAATATCAACCTGAATTACCAAATCGCAACAAAGTTAAAGCTGTTTGAAATTAAAATCCTGAAACTTAAAATTAAAAAAAAAAGATTTCAGCTAAGATTACCGAAATATAAGATTTTAGTATGAGGTTTCAAGGTAAGCAATAAATGAAACAAGCAAATTAATAAAAAAAAACACAAAAAACAAATAAATAAAACAAACAAATAAATGGGGGAAAAAAAATAAATAAAATTTGGAAGAATGAAAATATTGGAAATTTTTTCTCTGCCACTGAAGATTTGGCAGAAAATTAATTAAGACAAATAAGATTGTTTACAACATTTGCTGCAATTGCTTTAGGATCAGATTTACTATTTAAGAGCTGGTGGCAGCTTTTAAAAATCCTGTAATGCCGAAATAATACATAGTTAATGCTTGTTGAAATTAAAAACCTGTAACTTAAGGTTAAAAAAAAAAAAATTCACTACAGATTAATTTTTCGAAATAAAAGGTTTTTGCACGAATAAATATTATGATGTGGAAAGTTAATTTAAAAAGTAGATAAATTAAAATATAGGCTTTAAGTTAAAAATTATATTAAATCAAAATAAGTAGCTTCAAGCATCATCAAATGAGATGTAATAAAATTCACGGTTTTAAATATGATGCAACTATTTTCTAAATTTAAGTAGCATGTTTTACTTACTTTATTAAAGTTACTAAAGAAAAACTTTCTAGTTAAAATGTTAACATTAATTACATCTTTATGCCAGCAACAAACAGAAAGAGAAAATTGTTACAATACACATACAATTTATGAAAAATATAATGACTTGTAACAAAATATTATTGCTCATAAAAACCCAAGACTTCGCAAATTCTGCTATCAAGCGTGCCTTGAAGAAAAGGCAAACACCATAAAGAAAAGAATTTTTTTTCCAATCTAATTTAGTGAATAAAATAAAACTCGATATTTTTTTTACAATCTTCAATACTAGAGTAGGGCTCCAACTATTTAATTTTTTTAAAACAAAAATTAAGAACTTTAAACATGTAAATTACTTTTTAATATACTTATGTAATGACTATATAGAAAAAAAATTCATACTATTCTCAAAAAACATTTATTTTTGATAGTCAAAATACTTTTAAGACCAATGTTTCCCAAATGATGTTCCAAGAAACCCTAGGGTTCCATGGAGTTTCAAGAATTAAGAGTTTTTTTTTTTTTAATATTTTTTAAATCTGTAATTTTATTAAGATCCAATCTATAATCAATTATTTACTTATTATTTTGATTGCCAAGATTTTAGAGAGAAATGAAAATTTTTAAAAAAATATACATATAATTTTTAAAAAAAACTATTATGAAAAAAAAAATTACATGCATTTATAACAAAAAGGCAACAGTATTTCATATTTCTCTTTTCAAATCAAGATAAAATAACTAAATTCTTTAATAATGAAATGTTTCCCTACCAATTTCAATGTTTATAACAGTTCTTTTTCTATATAAACAAAGTTTTCGGATAGGATATAATTTTTTTCATCTCCAAGACAGCAAATTCAACTGACAAATGTATTTCTTTTCTATCACTATTTAAATTTTTTAAATAAATGTGTAATATTGACTAATTTCATGTGTGTTTTTCAAAAAAAAAAAAAAAGAGCGAAAAAATGAAATTTTGTATGTATGCCAAATGATAAGATAAAATTTCTGAACAGTGTAAATTTTTATGCAGATCTAAGATAAATCTTAATACCAGCACAGAAGATAATTTCATAGTTAAGATCTGCAATCAAAATATTTACTTACTTCATATGGGAAACCCAATCTCCTTTCATTGTCTTTTAATGAATACATGGATTCCAAGCATAGTTTCATCAGTCTCGTTGCTTCTTCTTGGTGATTGCTACCAAACTTACTTAACAATACAAGTTTTTCAAACTTTTCCTGTTAATTTAAAATTTTATTAGTCACTAAAAACTACATAATTAAGTAACTTAATAGCATGAAAAATTAAGAATAATACCTTGGGTAAATCTGGGATGAACTTAGTGTCACCACAGCCTTTGTAATTTCCCATGTTGGAAAACAAAGCTGAAGTATAAACAAGAAGAGCCTATAAAAAATTTGAAAAAAATAAATGTGATTAATGAACAAATGATTAATAAAAGAAGTGTCTATTGATTTCCAGGACTGATCTAATAACTCCAGAAAATATAATGCAAATTGCATACCCATTCTACATGTTACAAAGTAACCACCTGATATATTATATTTGGATGTAAACGTTTCAGAAAAAACTTTTAAAGTTCTCTTCTGTATTTTCTTAAATTGTGAAAATGAATCATTCACTTTACTCTTTGGTCACACTATAGCATGCTTTCTGTTTCACAAACTGAAAAAGTAATTATAGGATCAAATTTTTTAGGAGGTCATTCATTCAGAATGTCTAAATAGAAGAGCAATCTGAAACTTTTTACATGATACTTAAATTAATTATCAGATCAATCCTGAAAATCAATAACAGTGATTCTGATAGACAATGAAAATTCTGTGATTCTGCTAGACCCGGACTTCCAAATTTCCAGTCCTTTTTACCAAAAGCTGGTTCATATTTAAAGTATATATTTCAAAATTAAAGATATTATATGTAAAAATTAATACTTTATGATTAAGAAACACTTGGGGTGTAGAGTAACAGGCCTCCTCGTGGTGCACCCTGGATAACGCCAAATCTGTTACAGCCTTCGTCTTTATCTTGCAGTCTTTTCCTACAATGAAGGCATCTCCAATTATTATAAAAACCTTGGGAGAGCCTTCTGGCATCCTGTCTACCAAAAAATCTCCCTAGAGCTATCGGTGTTTCATCTTTCCGATTGTTGATGGGACACGATTACTTACAGGCGCACTTGCACCGTGTTGGTCTTTCTGACTCTCCTAACTGTACACTATGTGCAAATAGGGCCCATATGAATGGCGGGCATCTATGGAACTGCTCTGCCCTCCAGGAGGCCCGTAATTCTTCTAGTTTCAAGACGCTCTCCGCCCCTGGAGATATTTTTTTGCTATATTGGACTGCAAGACTTCTCATGCTCGAGAGAGAAAATGATGGACATAATTTTAAAAAAAAAATGATTAAGAAAAAACTGTGGTTAGCAATTGATTCAGTAATTACTCAACAAAAAATTAAAACAAAAATTGTCTCTAAATTACCCATAAAAAATCAAGAGACCTTTTTAAAACATAAGAAACTATATAATATATTATACTTGATAGGTATTAGTTTATAATTCTAATTCGATGATTTAAAATAATACTTCACTAACTTGTTAACTAACAAATAAAGTCTCCCTACAACAAAATCTTTCACGCTCCAAATTTTCATTGAAATGCTAACATTTAAAACATTCATCATATAACATAGTTGTCATCCTAATTTTCAAAATGCTTATGTTTTCTTTTATTTTTGATGAAAGTTACAATTGGAAGTTTGACTTTTTATGCAACTATTTTCTGAACAATTTACTATATTGATTCCAGCAACAACGCTTAGCTAGATATGAAGGGAAATTATTAACTTCAACTATTTCTTTATAATTTAATAATTCAGTATATGTTTTTTTTTTTTAATCAAAAGTCATATTTTAAACTCTTATGAAATTATCACATTGACAAAAAATTTCAATACATTTAAGTAAAAAAAGGAGGTTTAAGTCTCTAATAAGAAGACGGCCCAATTACTTGTTCAAAAAACTTCATTCACTTCAAAAATATACAGATTGAAAATAACAGTCGACATGTTTCAAGCATTCAAAAATAGGCGCCCATTTTTAAAACTTGAGAGGCGTGAATGAGAAGAAACAAAAGTGATTTAAAATGCAAAACGTGCAGCTACCAACGAAAAAGTTCAAATAGATATGCATTTTAGCTGGATTTCACCCTCTCATGCACAATGTTTTTCCTTGTTTTCTTTTGTTCTGCCTTTCCAAGTTTTATTTTCCTTGGCTACTGAGGTTTTTCTAGTTTTGATTACACCTTTATTTTCCATTTTTCATTGGCAATTTTATATTTCAAATCAGTTTTTTCTCATTCACATCTGGAAAGTCTTGAAAATGGGCTCCTATTTTTGAACCACTGAAATAAACTTTGTAATACAACTCTTATACATATAAGATTTTTATAAACATTTAGTCAATTCTATATAAAAAAAACTACATTCTACATTTCTTAAGAATTGTTTTATTATTATTTTCATAATTTTTTTATATTAAAAAAATATTAACACAATACTTTTAATAAAACAGTTATACAATAAAAAAAAAAACTTAATAATCTTATTATGACAAGTATGTAATGTTACTAGTACTAGTAAATAAAATTAAGGAAATTTCTTACCATATATTCATCTTCAGTAAAACCACATTTGGTTAAAGCAAGTTGTTTTATGTCCTCAAGAGGTTGCTCTCGAAATAACTTGAACAATAAAGTAAACACAAGAGGGCTTTCCAAAGAAGTCTAGTAAGAAAATTAATTATCAAATTAAAACAATTGCTTGTAATAATAATAATCAGGATGAAAAAATGTTTTTATTTTATTTCAAAATGTCAGATTTTTTTCTAATTTTTAAGTTTAACAGATAGCAAAAAATTAGGAGTAGCTATGCTGCACTAAACTCAAGGTAAAAAAAATTATTATAATATTTACCTACTCAGGACAACAATTGGTGCTAAAAACTGCGTTTGTCAAATTAAAAAGTAAAAAATAAATTATTAAATGTTTGAAAATATTTCTTAAAATGTACATCTTTTATTAGATCATTTTAAGAAAATACTAAAATTGTCCAATTATTCAGTATTGAACTACTGAATAGGTTTATTTTCCTTATTTATTACATTTTTTTAAGAAATATTGTTTAATACATAATTTTTAAGCTTATATTTTTCTAGCAATAAAAATTGTGGAAAAATATATGGTTTTTTTTTTTTTTTTACTTTTCTTACAAATTGTTTTTTACAGTGGTTTTTTACGAAAGTAAAAAAATAAATAAAAAAAACACATATTTCTCCACAATTTCTATTGCTAGAAAAATTTAAGCTTAAAAATGTAACAAAAATTTGCGAAAGAGGAAAAGTTACTAAAAAAATTTACTTCAACTTTTTTGTTAAATTGTAACCTTCTAAAAATTCTAAATTATTTACTTAATAAAATGCAAAATTTTTTAAAAAATACTATTAAAATAATTTATACATTTTTAAGTTATTCTGTATTATTTCATTTATATCTATTACCTTGAACCTTAAATAATTTACTGGAATAAATATGATAAATATTAATAAAAAATAGTTAAATTTTCAACAATTTTAATAACTTTTAGTTTACTTAGTTTTTAACAAATTAGTTTCACTTAGTTTTTAGCTACTTAGTTTTTAACAAATGTTACACTTTTGTTGATATTACTTAAAATCTCTAGGCAAACAAGTCAAATGTTCTTTTTAATTATTGTTCTTTTAAAAATCTCTCCTAAATCATATTTTTTAAAAAATCTATTGACTAATATCTGGAATTGCTGATTTTAATAACCAATTTAAACTGTTATCAACCTGTTTAAGATGCTTCCAAGTTTTAAGAATCAGCTTTGTGAAGACAAATTAGTCATTCTATGTTAAACATTAAATTAAAACAAACCTGAAATAATACAATAAGCCCTCCAAACCATGATGCCCTTGACAAATAATGAGCATATAGCTTTTCATTGTCTGCCAGTTCTTTGAAAGCTTCTTCACAGCTTAACAGCACAACAGGTGTGTTATTAGGATGAATGAAATCAGACATCTGCAAACAAAATTTTTAAATTAATACATAAACAAAGATGTGTTATAAAATATAATTTTTATGAGGGGAGGGAATGATGTGACACAAAAATGTGTTATAAAATATTTTTTTTTTCGGAGGGGGGGGGGGTGATGTGATACAAACGAAAATTAGTTATAAAATATAAAAAAATTAGAGGGGGATGACGTGAAACAAACGACATGTTTTAAAATATCATTTTTGTGGAAGGAGGGGGTGATGTGATGCGAACAAAGATGTAGTTTAAAATGAATATTTTTGGGGGGTGAAGGGATGATGTGACCCCAAACTCTAATATACAAGCAACTTTTAAATCTATAACAATAAAATCAAAAGTTTGTCCGTGTCTCTCTCTTAAAACTCCAGAACAGTTAGTGCTAGGATCCTGAAATTTATACAGAAAAAGCTAGGGGCAATTTTAGCTTATGCTCCCAAAAAATCATTTCGAAATTTCAATAAGCATCTCAGGGAAAATGTTTAAAAAAAAAAAATTTTTCATTCAGCACTATTTCAAAAAAAGCTGATGATGTAGATTTCTTTAAAAGGTAACATCAGAGTTGTTAGCTAATTTTTTTTAATTAAAAGTTGATTTTATAACACATTTTTTTAAAAAAATCAGTTTTTTCGCCATTATGTCATGAAAGCTCAAGCAACACGGACATGAAATAAAATCACTATATTAATAGTTTAAAAAGCATTAAAAATCTCTTGTTAAAGAAATTTACGCTAATACATATAATAAACAAAATAATGTTTAAAAGAACTTTTAATAAAATTGGTAATTTTTGAACAAATTCTCGCAAAATCAGGTCGACAAAAGGAAAGAAATTGGTTACAAGAGTCAACAAAGTGCTTGTCAGAAGTTTTTTTAATTAAAATTCCATATTCACAAAAAGTCTGGTGGTAATAATTAACAATTTATAGATTATTTAAATTTTATTTTACCCCAAACAGAAAAGGGTTATCTCAGTCAAATTCAATTTGAAGGTAAAGTATTGCTATACACAATTACATCATTAATAAAAATCTTAATTGAAGTATAAAAATAGATCTAAAAAAACTCACTATTTTTTTAGGCTTGAGCAGTGTTAAATTGCAGTGGTAATATACAGATGAGTGGAAAGAACTCACAACTATCCTTTTATTAGGAAGAGAATTACTCAAATAAGGGAAGAAACGAATATATCTTCTAATCTGTTTACATGAAAATAGAGTTCTCATCAGCTAAAATGTAAAACAACTGAAAAAGATAACAAAATATCACTAATATTATCAGGCTCAGGCATGCAAATAAAAAATTCAAGTTCTATATTTTAGTAAATAATTTGCCTTAAATAGTCAAAATCAATAATATTGTAAAAAAAATATATAAACCATACTTTCATGTCTTGAAGATATTGTTTCCCACAACATGTAAAGTAGTTAGACACAAAAAATTTAGTTAATTTGAAGTCTTTTAATTATCTCTAATTAAAGGATTAATTTAATTGCCACTACAATTTGTAACCAATGCTTACAATTGGCATATGTTAGGAAAGATCTCCATATCGGTAGCTACACCAAATTTTGGCGACTTGAGGGCAGTGGCCTGCAAAAAAACTAACAAAATTAAAATCCTCTGACGCTTTGACGATTGAAGCTCGCGAAAACAGATACCGATACGTAAATATTCCCAAGTTTTCAAATGTTGAGTATATTTCAAAACAAAGAATAACTTAGTCACTAAAATAATTGCAAAAAATAAAGAAATAAGCAGCAACCAAAGAAAATGTGGCATATCATACATAGAACCTTAAAATTTACCATAAACAAATCTTTAATCTATTAACAGCTGAAACATTTATACATAATAACTGCTTAAATCATTCAAAAGGGCATTTTGTAAACTCCAGAATATTTTCAAAACAGGTTTAGAGTGAGCTAACTGCCATACTAAAGTACCACTGCCTACAACTTACAGGTATACTTTTACTAGCAAAAAAAATATATATATACATATATTAATTCAATGAACTTTACTGAAAAGACTTTATTATTTAAAAAAATAATAAAGTCTCTTGTCAATCACAATGCAGTTGCTATCAAAAAATTCGGCACATATTTCGACGCAAAAATCTGTCTTGTTAGACTTTTCTGAAGAGGCTTTATGGTTTTAAAACAATTTTTTTTTAATGAATGGATATTTTCATTAAAAGCATTTTTTACGACGATTTTTCTATCACTAGAAGAAAAATTTTATTCTAAATCGAAATAGAACTTATTTGCATAGCAAATGTACATAAATGTCAAATAAAATTCTGTGCATATAAACGTAACCATCCATTCATTAACTAATTACTGCATATAAAATAATTACTACATAGAATATAATTCACGGGAATGTTATTTCAGAAATAAAGCATTGCATTTTTAATAAATTAAGAAGAAACTGAAACCAGAACAAGTCATTTTACAATATTTGGTTGAATACAAAAACCCAAATATATTAGAATAACTAAATAAAAGAACAAACGCACATGAAAAATATTTGTGAATAACTCTCAATGAAGTTATTACACTGTATATTTAATAATATTTTTAAGAAAACAGCATAATTAACAAAGGATTTACATTTATTGACAACAAACATCCGTACTTTCGCTTTCAGTGCCGGTATCAGTGTTAATAGGTGCTCACCGCATGGAATAAATTTCAACCGACTGAACGCAAAATGCTTTCAACGAGTTCTTCGAATTCAAAATTATCTCAATCAGTTTGCATACTTATTTTATATTTACGAACTACAAACGATTTTCTATGTGAATTCTCAATCAAAACTGAAAAGCGTCGCGCGAAAAGTTTATTTTTTACGAACGCAAAGTTAAGTAAATTGTTGAGCTGTAACACTCCTACTAGACATGAAAAATTACAAAAATGAAGCTGCATCAGCCTAAAGCCCCTGAATCATATTATAGGAGCCTTACATCAGCCAAGTAGTGTATTTTTGAAGACATCATAAAATTTTTAGCCAATCAAACTCAAGTTTTCGAAATAAATGCTACATATATTTTTAAAATCGAGTTCACAATGCTCGAATACGCCATCTAGGAAAAAGACCGGTTCCATGTCTTGACTCTCCCACCTTTACTTTACTCCTCTTTCCATTGTATGGGGATGTAGAATATAATATAAAAATATGCTTAGAAATCAAGTAAAATGATATTCTTGTAAACTCATGAAAATTGAAATGTATACCTGTCTTAATTTCTTATGGAACGTGATCATGAATCAAAAATTTTGTCATGGCTCTTTTAAAGATAATAAAACATATAAAAAGAAAAATCTATTAATTTAATTTGAAAGTCTAATTTTTCCAACAAAAAAAAGAACACGTACCCCTACGAAAATCCTTTCACATCACCTTCACACCATTAAAGTATAACTTTCCACAATAAATCACTGATTTCACAACCTTGTAAAGGCCAATAAAAAAATCAGGTCATCATTTTTCAAGAAAAAAAATAGGACCTTTTTAAAAAGGCATACTGTACCGAAATTCTTTTAAAAAGAATTTTTAAAAAATGTGTAATTTGGTCCATTTAAGTAAAATAGGATAAAGTTGTATGGCAAAAGAATAATAGAATATTTTTCATTCCAGAATTACTTTGTTCAGAACATTAAAATTGAAAAATTCACAATTTCCAGCCTAATTTTATTAATGAATTGCTTAACACCGAGCAACTCAAACTCATAATAGTTTAAGATCAATATATATTTTATCTTCTCGTAATATTGTGTCAATAATAAATGAGAAAAATCAGCATCAATCAAAATATCCTCTTATTAACTAAGTTCAAAAATTCCATTATCGAATTATTTTAAATTAGGATTCCACTAATATCGAAACAAAAACACAGTGAATATACTGTTTAAGATTAAATATAAAAAAGTCATTTAAAGTACAAAAGTAATTTGGTAAATGATTCCTCAATTCACCATATGAAAATTCTATGGTGTGATTACTACATAAAAGATGAATCAATAATTGTTAAATAACATAACTCACTCCTGCAAGATATGTTACTGTATTTGCTGAAAATAATAAATTGGAAAGATAGGATCCCTGAATTCATCACTATGAAAATGAGATAATGTAAAGTTGTTAATTGTATTTCTTTTTCATAAAATGACTGAATTAAGCAAATACAGAATATCAGGGCAACTATGAATATGTGTTTGACAAGATAATTTATAAAATCTTTATCAATCCAGCAAATTTTCAGTTGTTGATGCCGCAAAACCTATAGGCTTTGATAATGCAGTGAAAAATTCTCAGAATATGAAATAGAGAACATAAAAATAAATTTAATGCTATGGTATAGCATTCTAAACCACAAATATTTTTATGCTAGAAAGATGTAGGATTAAAATTTTTCCTTTTCCAAATTCCTAACTTCTCTGAAATCTACATATACTGATTAATATCCCATTACTTACCTTTTGATGTATACAGATGCATGTAAATATCCAAAAAAAAAAACAAAAAAAAATTAATAGAAAGGAAAATCAATCAAAATATTACACACAAGCTTGAAAAATTTACTTTTTCGATCTTGTAAAAAATAACTTTCTCTTATGATTGAGTATAGAATACTATATTTACTTTCTCATAAGATATACAGGGTTATTCATAATTCCCTCCGGGATTTCGAAGCGTTATAGTAAAAAAAAAGAAGACGAATATGAAAAAAAGAAACAGATGAAATTATTCCGAAACTGTTCAAGTTTTACTTACAAACATTACAGGTGTTCTATATGTGAACCCTTGGTCACACGGCATACATCAATGCGATAGTCCAGTTCCTGGTCGGAGGGAATTATGAATAATCCTGTGTATAATAATTAGTTTCACCTATGGAAAGGTCTTTAATTCTGGTAGTATCGAGAGAAATAACCAATTTATTGTGAAAAGTGTATAGTGGAGTTCTTACTTTTATTTTTTTATAATGTATTAGTTATAAATGCAAAAAAAAAAAAAAAAAAAAAAACAGTTGCTTATTTACTATTTTGGTAAGGGAACATATTTTTTAATTTAATATGTGGTATAATCTGTGATGCAATCGATTGATCTATTTAAAAGGCAGGATTTAATACATGCAACCTATTTCGCCAAAAATAGATTATTACATTTGGTTCACATTTGTTGCTATTAACAAACTAATCATGCTATCACCCTAAATTACAAATGGTTTTAAAACAATTCAAATAAAAAAAGGACATTAAATAAAAGAACAATATTGAAAAATTGTTTATTAGCCTCAATTTAATTCTCAAAAAATACATAGATTTATACAGTCTAAACAAAATAGGCACTATCTTTCTTCCAAAGTTCTTCCAAGATATCACATATAGAACTATCGGGATAACGTTCCACCCATGATTGTATCATTCCTTCAAATGTTGAATCATAATTCTTCAATACAACTTTACCATCTACAATAAAAATAAAAAGATTTTAAATTAGACACAAAAAATTTATTGTTTAAAATAATTAATTGTCATAATGTCATAAAAAAGATATCTATGAAATTATAGTATAAGCTACATACAATCAAAATTATGTAGCATTTGATAGCAAGATTATGCAGCACATGATTTTTTTCATAAAAGGTCATACAGCACATAATTTTTTTCATAAAAGATCATACAGCACATGATTTTTTAACTAAAAATAATGTAGCACATGATTTGTTCATTAGTGTATATATCATCTTTTTTAATTAAAGATTATGTAGCATGTGACATTTCCATTAAATATCAATTAGCAGATAATTATTTTCATTAAAGATCATGTAGCAGATGATTCTTTCATTAAAGATCATGCAGCACATGATTTTCTTCATTAAATATTGCATGGCAAGTTAAGGATACTACACTTTAATCAATGTGAACAATTAAAATTAAGCCTGCACTTAGTGCAAACATTTTTCGAGATAATCGGCGGATTGGAAGGAAAATTATTGATTTTGATACAGATGAGCATTATTTTTGTAACTTATTTTATGATAATATCTTTTTTTGCCATATGTAATTATTTTTGCAACTTCTAAAGAATTTAGAATTTGATGAAAGTATTCCCACACCCTGTTCTTTAACAGCAAAAATAGGCAAAATACAACTCTCTTCATTCTTAGGTCCATATGTAACAATGAAAGCAGGACTAGACATGAAGTATTGGATATGCTTAGAGTTTATAGTATTTTATTTGGATGACAAGTTTTAGACAGAAAAAGAATTTTATTTTAAAGAGAACTTCTTAATATTTTTATAGCTAATTATTAAATATCATTCCTCATTGAATAAATTAAAAAGGATAAATAATAATAAAAAAAAACACATTTTCAAAAAATTATTGCTATTATTAATTTTTTTTTCAAACAAAAGAAATACATTTTAAAAAGAGTTTCAGCATTTGGCTTATATTTTAAAAATATGAATGAGAGCTAAGCAAATAGCAAATTGTGTTGATAGGAATCACTGATTGTAATTTACATTTATTATCAGCACTTTATAATTATTTTTATATAAATCATGACAGTGAGAATAGAGCTTTAAGGAATCACAATTTATAATTTGGGGAGACTTAAATTGGAAAAATCATAAATTAGGAATCTCAAAATTTTGATTCTGAGAGTTCCGATTTCCGCCAATAAGTAGAAGAAACCACACAACTAACTTCAATACGATATTTGCAAAACTTAGAAGATAAATTTAGATCGAAACAGGCCATTTTTATTTCTGATTCATTGCATTATTTTCTACCTAATTTAACAACTTCATAATTTTAATACTTTACAAGCAATGCATAGTAATTTTTTTAAAACAAATTGAAATTACAAACCTTCTAAGAATGTGTTGACTTGTGTGAACAATCTTCTTGGTTTCTTTCTTGCCATGACGATTTCCCTGTAATCCAAGAAAGGATGGGCAGTTTCTGAACTCACTAAGGAATAACCATCGTACATTTTTCTAGCTGATTCAATGTCTCCAGTCGCTTTGTACAACTAAATTAAAATAGTTTAAAAAAATATTACAATATCTGATGCATTACAGCAAAATTAAGTAAAACAATGACAACAATTTCAACTTTTATATATTTTCTTTTGTGACCTATAAAATGCAGAGATTCTTCATGAATTTTTACAGATTCAATAAAGTATGTAAGTATGAAATTAAAACTTTACTCTCTCTACACTTAATTTATCAAATATCCTGCAATAATTTTCTGCCGTAATCATGAATACAGGAAGGAAAGACGATATTTAAAACATAAGACCATTTTAATTTGCATGAAACATTGATTACTTCAGTGCTTTCTTTTTTTTACCAAAAGAGTATACACCTTTTAATATAAAATTATATTACAGATTGGTACAATCTTTGACCCATGGGTCGAAAGTTGCCCATAAAATATTTTAACACCAAGTTGTTTTACACATTAACAAAAGTATAAAAGAAAGAAAGTAACAGAAAAATGTTTTGTATCATGCTCAATAACAGTTTATTCTTGATTTAGTTTGGTCTACTTCAAAGTACTAATTTTGCAAGTTTGATTTAAGACAATAGGTTCAATTTCTACAGTAAAATTTTATTTCTTACCAATAAATACAATTTATTATAGAAAAAAAAAAGAATTTTCAAAATCTAAAAAATAGGATAACAACCAGTATCACATAAACGTGATACTTAGTCAGAGCCGGATTATATCTTTCGTAGGCCCTAGGCACAGCCGTTTTTGGGCCCTCCCCTCCTTCCCCCACTCCTCCTCTCTTTTCAAAATATATGCTAAAATTTTCTTGCATATTTTTTTTACATTTTTATTAATATGGATTTTAATTTACAAATTTGTTTATCGAACTTTATCTGCAATACCGACATACTGCCGATATTGCAGTTGATATCGATAATACCATTATGATTAGTTCGATCAATAACTATGTAAACACTTCACGTCAACAATACAACAGCGAATCAGCAAAGAAAACAGTGAAATTGATAGTGAGATTAATTACAAGAAATATTTATACTACAGTACAGAACCCGTTATCTGGAAATCAGAAAACCAAAAAACCGGAATGAAATTCGATACATTTTCCCGCCATTTTTAAAAAAAAAAATTTTTTTCCTCATAATATTTTAGGATTTTCCTTTCTTTTTTTAAAGAGGTTTACCTTACCATCATTTTGGAAATAATCATTAGTGCATTTCATCGTTTTTTCTTCTTTTTAAGATTATATCCAAATTGTTTTTTTTTTTTTTTTTTCAGTTTGGTTTAACAATTAAAAAAACGGCTTTTTGTAGCGATGCAGAAAACCGGAAAAATCAGTTATCCGGAATAGCGATGGTCCCGATCATTCCGGATAATCGGTTCCCTACTGTACAAATAGCTTCATAGTTTTCATGATACTACTATGATAACTAAGTGAAGGAAATTAACATTGTCAAAAGTAAATCTTTTGAAATTATGAATGCAGAAGGAATTATGAATGCAAAATTATTATTGAAATTATGAATGCAGAAGGAATTATGAATGCAAATGCAGAAGGAGAAAGATCTTTCTCCAGATTAAAATTGATAAAAAATTATTTGCGTTCAACAATGAATCAAGATCGTTTGGCATCGCTCGCACTTATGTCTATTAAATACGACATTTTGCGTAGTTTGGAATTCGACAGCATAATACAAGATTTCGTTGAATCCAAAAATAGCAAAAAAGTAATATCATAAGATTCTGTAAAATAATTTATTACCGAAAAATATTATATTTTTATTTGTATCTTCATAATTTTGTGCAAAATACACTTGTTGTTTCTAAAGCTAAATTATTTTTGTCAAAATTTTTTTTTCTCCCAAGTTTTTCGTAGGCCCCTGAATTTCGTAGGCCCTAGGCATGTGCCTAGTGTGCCTATAGGTTAATCCGGCCCTGTACTTAGCAATAAACTTCGTTTTCTGAATGATAATTAAAGCTAGCTTTTCTAGTAGTTTTTATCTGTTTATTGATAGATTTACAGTAAAAATGTGCTTTGTAGATATATAACTACATTTGATTAGGTTTATTAAATACTTTGTTATTGACACTTGAGTAAAGATAAGCTATACATGTGAAAGTCATGTATGTTACTTTAAAATAAAATCTATATGTACATTATAAGGTATTTTCCAGTTTTTATGGCTCATTATCAAAAAATGGTTGTGCATCCCTGTTATATCATTTTTTCTTAATCTGACACCACATAGACTTTATTTCAGAAGCACGTGTTCACAAAACTTCTAATTACGAAAGGGTGAAAGATCTATACAGGTTCTATCCCTTAATAACTTATATAAGTCTATATTACAATTGGTTGTTGCTGATTGTTATTTCAGTTTCTTCAAATGTATGGGTTATTATTATATTTTTAAATCAATTAAATATACCATATAAGTTCTTGTTATAGTCCTTCTCTAGAAGTTCCCTGCTTTAAAAGCAAATTGTACAAGATTATATTTGCCGACATTAGTTGGGCATTTCTTTTAGCTTGAAGAATGTGTAATACAGCAGAAGTAGATTATTTGAGATTAAGTGTAGATTGTGATTATTTAAGCAAATTGTATAGGATTTTATTTGACGATATTCATTACACATTTTTCAACGAAAGTAGAGAAAGTCTCTACTGTTACAAATTAGGTGAAGTTCGTGAGGGGAAAGTCAAACTTATTTTCGATGCAAACTTCAGTCTAGAGATATTTTACTAAAAGATGGAAGATAAAAAAGAAACAACCTGGTCTGCCATTTCAAGCATATATATGATAACCTATTTAAAAGATTAAACGAATCTAATAATCATATTTCAATATAAGAAGATGAAAAAATATATATAATATTAAAAAAAGTCATTGTCAATAATTGACTATCTTTTTTTCGATAGTTATACAGAAACTAGGAATTTCTAAAAAGCTCTTCCAAATAAAGTGGAAAAAATTCAAAATGAAAATTGTCTATTTTTGCTTCACATAGTTTTTAAGTCTAATAAAAGTTTGGAATTTCTTCTAAAAAAAAATCTAATGTTACGCTTTAGCAGCTGACCTTGATTTTTGGGAATCATTTCTAAAATTCTAATAATTAAGTTAAGATTCTTGGAAATATTGCCTTATTTCTAAATGTTTGGAAATCTAGAATTATTTTAGTTTTGACACATTGCACACCTTTAGTTCTCATCCTTCATACCTGCCATCTCATTGCCTATCCTTTATTTAATTACCTCATTCAAGTTTTTTGTCCCATCCCTTATTGGTTAAACCCCTTTTTTCCTTCTTGCAATTTGTTTATAATTTTTCTTCGGTATCTCTGTTTCCTACTCTTCCCGAGGAAAATTCTTGATTATAGAATCAAAATTATAGTCTGTCTGTTTTGTGGAATTACATGTGCTTTATTCACTTATAGATAACTTTTTCTTCATTTGTGCATACATACCTGTAATCTCCGTAAAAAGGTTCCAACTGCAGCTCTTCCAATTGTTTTAATTTTAGTGGCATCTAAAGTCAGTAAAAGATCAGGATTTCCATCTGATCCTTTCACTTTTTCAATCTTTACAAAATCTTCTCCAGCTTCAAGCATAACTTGTAAGATTACATAGCGAGCTTGTAAATGGGCCTAAAATTTTTTTTTTATTTGATTAAACAGAAAAAAAGATACTTTTTCTAAAAATCGCTTAAGGAAAATTATGCAAAGTCATAGTTTATTATAAAAACAAAATATAACAAGATAAAATATTGTAAAATATTGAAACTATTTAATTTAAATGCAAAAATTGTTCAAATTTTTAAAATATTAATAATAATCATAATATTGATAATATATGTATTTTAAGTTTTAAAACCATCAGAACTATAAACAACCATCAAAACAGTACAGTGTGCAAAATAAAAATGTGAACACCTAATTAACTTTCGATCTAACGATTGGATTTTCACATTCTAATATAGATTGTCACAATCTAATTGGATTTTCACAATCTTAATAATTCGAAAGACAGTCTCCTACCTAACCTATTGAATTATTATTTTACAGATTGTGGTTATTCCTCACAATCCAAATCTGACGAAAAAATAACATGTTAATTGAGATAAAATACATTTTGTGTCCAATCTGGCTATCTTAAAATATATACATCAATATTTTAGTATAAATAAGGAAAATTTCTTGGATTATTAAGACTGCATCTTAGTAGTACTTGAAAATCTTACGTACACAAGCATATATACATAAAATTAAGTGCCCTATCCATGTTCTATTGGTAAAACAATTGAAACTATGAATTAGAAAACATCAAAAGTAAATACTAGCTTTTAAAATTCTTATTTTTAATGAAATTGATCATTTTATTTTACATTATACCTAAAAGCATTATAATATTCTAGATTAAGATTTTCAGTAATTAGAAATGAACTTTTCAATTGTTATAGTTTTTTTTAAATTCAAATTTATAAAACTTCAACTTACATGGACAAAACACTGATTATTTAAGTTAGAATTCAGATTAAGTTATGGATCAAAATATATTGAGGCAAAAATATATTAAAGAGGTACAATGTATTATTACAGCAATGCGAGTTCTAAAAGTGACAGAGACATAAATTATTTTACTATTGTTCATACCTGAAGCCATGATTTAGATTTAGGATCATACATTTGAAGACCTTGTAAGCCCATTAATGCCATCAACAACCAGCATGTGTATATAATTTCCTCTGCTTCAGGGCCTTCATAACCGAAAATTCTATTTAAAAAATTTTAAAATTGAAAATTAGTTAAACACAAAATATCTTATTTTTTTCAACAGAGAAAAGAAACATTGATTCACTAGAATAAAGATAAATAGAACATGCGTAAAGGTAAGAGTCTTCTCTTTTTTGAAGAGACCTCTTTTGACCTCAGCTACTGTCGCTCAGTTTAGTAAATCAGTTCATTGTTAGACTCACTACTCGACTCATGTCACGTGAATAGGTTTTCAACTAGGAATAAATTGAAGTATCCCATTACTAGTAAACCCGGAGAATTTATCATCCTACCAAACAAGAAGATGTGTTGCGTTATTCCAATTAAATTCGGTTAGAATAATCAACAAGCAAAAAGAAAGTAAAGATAGCATGAAAGTCGCTGTCT
Organism: Parasteatoda tepidariorum; assembly: GCF_982258835.1. Taxonomy (NCBI): domain Eukaryota; kingdom Metazoa; phylum Arthropoda; class Arachnida; order Araneae; family Theridiidae; genus Parasteatoda; species Parasteatoda tepidariorum. The sequence goes on along the minus strand of NC_141763.1, from coordinate 91,876,464 downwards.
AACTCAAGAAAATTCTGCATAGAATTTTATTGTTCAGTTTTTCATTGGGAGAATTATTGTTTTGATAAAAATAATTGCAGAAAAGTAATATCCATGTTTATGAGTAAGGTAGACCCTTTCACAGAAGAATTGGAAAAATCTTTTGACATTGCGTGCAAGTGCATTTAACACGAACATTGCAATTGTGTAAAATAAAGGGAAATTCCTCTTGAAAAGCCACACAATAAGGTAACCACCAATATTTAAATATCAAGAATAGGGAAAAAAATTACATGTTTACAACATAGTAAAGTATGTATAAAGAAAAAAGACAATTATTAATAACGTGCCTCCATACAATGGGAGTGATGCCGCCATTATCTAACATCTCTGATCCTTATGGAAGATTTTTACAGTTTTCTATGCAATTTCTTTTTCATTTTTTATTAAAGTGCGAAACACGATATTTTAACCCAAAAAATAACACACTTAGCCAAATTGAAAAAGCTCAACAACAATACAACTAATAATATAACCAATTCCTTAGAAAAACTAAATATTTGCTACATAGAAGTTTACCACCAATAACCATATATGTAAGTATATATATGTATGCATGTAAGTATATATATACACATAAACATATATATTATATATATATAAATATATATATATATATTATAATAATAATAATAATAAAGGGTATATAGAAATTTCATATTATTAACACCTAGAGTGCAATATCAGTCATCGGTGACTGACACTGAACTTTCTATTTATGCACCATTAGTCACTGATAACCAACACTAAACTTTCCATTTAGGCTGTGTCAGTCATCCGATACAGGCAGTTTAGAATATGATATAAAACTAACTTAATTTTTATTTATTACACTACAAATTTTTATTTATTTCAATCTGTTAGAAGCGCACTTTACATTTCTATAAAAACGCTTCTAAGCTTCTACGAAGATTTGTCTTTAAAAATATGTGTGGTGCTCAGTGTGTTAGATATTAATCTATAAATAATGTTCACTAATAGAAATGAAGAGTACTTTAAAATCTCGGGAACAACACAGAGATACATGGCAACACTTTCTGCTCTACATTCTTCATAAGTATTGTGAATACTTCCAAATACAGATTCATAATTTTCTCCATCTTCATACCATTTTGTAATCTAAAATAAATATTTAATAAATTTCAGGCAGGATATAAAATAAAGATAATAAATATTAAATAATTTGCAGTGCATGCTTAAATTATTAAATTTATAATAAACCAGGGTTTATTGATATAAACAAGCTTGTTTTAAATCAAAAATTAAATCTTGATTTAAATTTTTTTTTCTCAAAGAAATAATTGATTTAGAAATTTACTGTTACATACATTGCTGTGTTATTAAGTTCCATCTAGCAAAAATTGCATGAATACTTGAGCTGTAATAGATTACAGCACTATTACTCATTTGGATTTTAGAGAATGTACTTTAAAAAAACAAAGTAAAAATTGAAAGCCATTTCCCAAAAACATTTTTAAATAATAGTTAAAATATGAATAGTTATGAAGAAAAAAAATAATGGTTATGAAAACCCTACTAACTTTTAATTTTAAAATATAATCTTCAAATCGTTTGTACAATAAAAGCAATCATCTATTGTTTTTATTGTAATATTATAAATACATTTTTTTGTATCTTAAATTACATACAATATTGAAAAGAAATTACCTTAACATGCCATAAAAATGCTGTTTAAAGAAAAATTCAAAGTGGTTTTTTGTATAGAGTGATTTTTTTTAAAATTTATGAGTAAGTTTTTTATTCTTATATGTTAAGTAAGTTACTAATGAGTAAGTAAGTTATTTAAGACAATACTATTTTAAAAATCCTGAAAATTTCTTGAGTAAAATCATTAACTTTTCAGAAAGTTTCAAAAAATTAATGTCTTTATAAATTTAAGTCATTGATATTCTCAAAACATGAAATTATGCAGCATAATTGAAATGAATAATTATGTATAAGTTTACTTTTTCCTCAAATCTCATTTATTATTCTACCCGAAAAAAAATTTACAGATGAAAAATATGCCAAGTATAAATTCTAGTTCTAATATTTCGAAATAAAATATACAAGAATTTTAATATATAAATGTAATTGATGATTTATTGAAACTTCTGGACCTTTGATTTCCAGAAACCTCTGGATTGCAATTAGCAAAAAATCCAGAAGTTCAGATTTTTTTCGGAGCACATTCATCTCTGGAATAATTTTTTGATTTATCTAATTATAAATTCCTGCATTATGTGTTCCTAAAAACAATCTTTGCAGCAATACAGCTTGAAAATTTACTGTAACGATTCATCATCAATAAATAATATTTCAATTATATTTATATTAATAAAATTTAATCTATTATTAAACTAAAAATTTTAAAGTAACTCAAAAAAATATCAATAACAATAATAATGAATATAGTGGAGAAAAAGTATAAAATTCCAAGTTGCGATAGTGTAAAGCTGCTAATATCACACAACTGGAAGAATATATGAAATAAAATTAGTTAATCCACTTCAATTTCTTTTCTTTTAAGTTATTTCCTGTAGTGCTTCTCACAAAGGTGATATTTAGAATGTCATTTGGTAAGTTACTTGGTGTTTATATTTTTCAGCTTTCTCCTGCGGTGTTGATCCTAAGTGTTCTAATGAGGTAATAACTTATTTAATTTCATTTTGAAGAATTGAAGAATTGAGGCACTGAAGTTTAAAATCGTGTGAATATTAATGGAGATATTGGACCTCAAAAATGCAAATGGGAAATTTAGATTGAAAATGAATTTTTAAATCATGTATGTAAATACTAATCAATATGTGTGACTTTCAAATAACATATAAATACGAAACTTGATGTATGATATTAAAAATACTTGAATACGAAGGAACGTTGGATTTTATACTCGTGTGAATATGAATTCCGATATTTATTTTTAAAACTCATAAATACAAATTGCGATACTAGATTTTTATATCACACTAATATGAATTGCAATGTATGATTTTTAAAAAATTAAAAAATTCGGAACAAAATTGCCAAAGTTTAACTTTTAAATCAGGTGAATATGATTCCCGATATTAGCAAACTCCAACGTAGTTTCAAATATTAATAACAGCGAAAATCTGACAAACCAAAAAAAATCAAAATCGTGGAAGACTCCCATGTATAAAATACTTCTTGTTAATGCGATTTAGCAAAAGTATCAAAGTTTAAAGTTTACATTCTAGAACTCAGTGAAAATTTTGCCATGTTGTAAGTTTTGATTTGCGTAAGTCTGCAAATCAATGATTTTGAAATACACGGAATTCTGAGAAATTCACAGAAAAATCACATGCCCTGCTCTTAATTTCTAGACCTGGAAGGATAATACAAAAAATTCAGAATTCCAGGGTACACCCAGAATACAATCCCCCTTGATAATAATTGACAATTATTTTTCAAAAAGATTTATGATATTAGTCAACAATAAATTATGATACCTTTTGATTAGTTTCAAAGTTGATAACTTGATCAATATCGAAATTAAAACTGCCGTCTTTTTTTCTATGAAACAATTTTCCACTTCCGTGTCCTAAGAGTTCGTGAAGAGCTACTTGGACTTGGAATGCATTATTTCTAAGTTGCATCACTATCTCCTTAAAAGAAATTAAGACAATGCTTTATGACTTTAAACATCAAAAAACATCAAAAAACAACAAAACATGCCAGACATTAAAGTTATCAGTAAGATAGATTTTTCTTTTTCTAAGTGTTCGATATTTTGCTATAAGTATATGAGAATAACAAAAAATTATTAATAACTTTTTCACTTTGAGTAGTGAATGCATTTATGTCAGAAAAAACGCAGAGGAAATCAGGAAAACAAAATATGAACTAATACAAATATCACACACAACAGAATGAAAAGTAAGGAAAAGAATTTTTTTTTTAAATTATAGTTTCTAGCTATTGAAAGATATTTGTTTAATTGCAGAAAAAAATAATACAAATAATAATTTTGGAAATCAAAAATAAATTATAAGTTGTATATAATTAAAGTTTTCAAGAATACAGTTTACTTAACTTTAAAAAAAACAAGGGGAAATTTTTGATACAAATAATGATATAAAAAATAAATATAGCTAAAGGCAAAAATATATTTTTCAACTCATATTACGAATAAAGAAAAATCATAAAATTATGTAAAGATTTATCCAAGAGGAAGCAAAAATATATAAGATAGGGCAAGATTGATAACAATGATACTTTCCTCTAATGCAAACTAGGAGAAAAATTTTACTTTTTTTTATAAATTTAATTTTAAATTCTCTGTGTTCATTATTCTTTTGACAAATCATATTCTTGCTATTTTTAATTTTGAAAAATAGTAAATTCTTATATTTTTATAAGTTTAAAACAAAAGTCAGCTGTAATAAAATTTATGAACAAAAAAGTAAGAAATAAATTTACTTGATCGCTTGCGCTTATGAAATTTGGTGCTTCAGTTGTTTTAATATTAATTGTGTTGTTTAGAGAAACATTCTTGAAGCCTTCTGTTTGACGAATTTCTTCATCTGCAAAACAAAAAATTTAAAATTTTCAGAATAATTAACAATATTTTTTCAAATGTTACTTCACAGGTAAAAATATCAAATTTAAAGCAATATAATTTACAGCAAATCATGTCTGCAAGCTATAACCAATTACTGCGGCAAATTATAATAAATGCAAAAATTTATCACAAAATGCTGTCATTAACATTTAGATTGAGGTATTATATCAATAATATTTCAACAGGGCAGAAAAAAAAGCATTTCAAACAATGTTAAAATTATTTTTCAAAATAATAATTTTTTTTTTTTACTTAAAAGAACATTTTGAAAACTATTTTTTACCATTATTACTATTGTTCAGACATTTGTCATGACCAGAAACCAAATTGTTTATACCCTTTACAAAGAAAGATGTCACCAGTGATGACAGCCACTGCCAAACACCCTTTCTATGTGAAGACATCTTTAACAAAGCACCTCCTACCAAAATCAAACTTGCAGTTAAATGGTAGACAGAAAGTGCTGCAAGTTTGGGGTTGTATAATAGGTGATGGAACTGCTCCCAACTAAATTTTTTGAATAAGGTTTTGTTAAAGTGAAACTGTCACACAGAATGGGTATGAGCATCATCATAAAGCAATATATTGCCTCGACTGAACACGTTTTATATTGAATAGCACGCAGTAGTTTTAACAATTTTTTGCATTCAAAGACTGTAACACAGAACGTACTACATAGTTGTCAGATCATCAATCTCCTTTAATACTTTGAATGCTCACTAACACAGAAAAACTATGACTGGACGATGTCACAAATTTTATATTATAATATATCGCCAGTTAGACATTGTGATAAAACAATGAATCATAATGAAACACGTGATCTAAAAAATTTTTTAATCGAAAATACACTACACTATCTGAAATCAATTTAAAATAAATAAAACAATTAAATCTATAGTAAAAGAAAATGTTAATTATAAGTAAGTGCTGTTATAACATCAATAACATAGCTTAATTTTTTTAATTTTTAAAATAATAAAGATGGACTGACTTAAGACAGAATTCTAAAGTAAAAATAAACGTAAGCTTTGTTTTAATTTCTTCTAAAAAATTATAATGACTTAAGATTAAAGGGTTTTAAAAAAAATTATACCAAAATATTTTACTTACATCTTACCGATCATTATATTTTTTACACCCAGCGCAATTCTTTGAAAAACTCAACAAATTTCAGTGTTTTTCATTGAATTTAAATGACTTAATAATCGTTTATTCTTTGTCTTAAGCTGTCTTTAATTATTTATTTTATTTTTAATGAATAACATAGAAATGCAATTACAGTACAATTTAAAAATGATACTGAACTTCTAAAATATATAACTTGTAATATTTTAGAAGTCTAAATATTTCTAAAATATTTTCATGCATTTAAAGACATTTAAAAACAATAAAAGTATTAGAACTAAGGTTAAATTATAAAAAAAGCTTTGTTTAAAACTTAAAAACATTGTGCAACTTTAGATTTAATTTAAAAAATTAGGTTTTTTTTTTTTTTTTTTTTTTTTAATCTAATAGCCAAATTTTAGAGGGAAAAAAAAGTTTTGTTTCTAATATGGTTTCATTTTTTTCAAAATTAAATACAACTGAAGATCTATAGGATTGAAATTAATAATAAATTTTTAAAAAAAAAAACACAGAAAAAACAAAACAAAAAAAGAACATTAAATTTATATGTATTGGGAAATTTTTAAAATTTAAAAAACTGGTTAAAAAGGAACAAAATACACTTAAATAAAGTATTAAATTATTACAGAAAAGCTGCCTTCAAAATCTTTTTTTTTATTCAAATTAATAAAGTTGGATTTACTCTAATGGCAGTTAATCAAATAAATCTAGGCTTTGTTTAAATTTTTTTAAAAGTAAAAACAACAAAAGATGACAAAATAAATGGAAGAATAAATAAAAAAAATGACAAAATAACTTACAATAACAGCAAAGTAAAAAATGGCAAAACAATGAACAGCAATGGAACAGAATGGCAAAACATAATAATAGAAGTCCGACCGAAAATAACCTTCAAGAAACATTTTAAAATCACGAACGCCTACATTCCAACTGACGCTGATCTACGCACGAATTTGCACCATCTGATTAAATTTGCTCCATGCATTTAACATCACAATACGAACATTGTCGTCCTAGCTGGACAAAATAAAAACTATCTTCATTAGCACAGTAACAGCATTAGTGTCGGCAGGAATCTCGATACTTTATATCAATATGTCGTAACATCCTCTTGTTATATATGACGTAGATAGTTTTCGTAGCATGAGAAAATTAAAATTATCTTTATCAGCACCATAACAGCAAGAATCCTGATATGTTAAATCATTATATAGATACATCGTGTTCATCCTTTTATATAGGCAGCTTAAAAAAGTACATCCTAAGAAAAAAAAGCCACTATATCAATAGGACAAATATGTGTTAAATCAACTTTTACGATACTTTACCCAGTCCTAATGCAGGGTGTGTAACCAAATCTTTTGACAAAATAATAAGCACCTTTTAAGAACTCAAAAAATATTTTCATGCACTATATAGTAAAAAAAAATGCTAAATTATTTTCAAAGATTTTACATGATCATGATAAAATAACCAGTTTCTGACAAAGAACTCCTTTCTTGATTGTATTAGCTATTATAAAAAGATCAAGAGGCTTTTTGGTTTGATATCAGACTGCGGAAAATGAAGCCTGAAATTGAGAATATCTTGCAAAATGCAGCAGAGTTGCACATGAGAGTGCAATAATCTTACCAAACCCAGCTCAGTAGAAGAACATGTGGACTCGCTAGTATTTCATCAAACATGTAAAATAATTGATACTTTCATATGCTATGGACTACGGGACATCAAAAATAGATTTTTGCTGAATGAATTGTGAAAATGGAGAATAGAACGATGTGAAAAATAAGCTTTGCATATTACGTGGTACAAATCAACATTATAAAGAAAAGAAATCTGATCTTCAAGATGGAAAAATTAAGCACTTTTTAAAAACACCCAATAAAAAAAAGCACCTTTAAGGGCTTTTAAAGAACAAAAATCGAAAATAAGCACCTTCAAGCATTTTTTAAAAAAGCTACACACTATGTATTGTCTGTAATGGTATCAATAGGCAGACATCTTGTTGTAATGGTAACAAACAGACAGACAGTCAACCAGAGGCACATGTGTGTAGTCCTGAAACAGCAATACTACCACTGTGGTGATGTTCTTCAAATTCCGTTAGAACAAAACTGTATTTACTTTCCTGAAATGCCTTGTAAATCATATGTTGTAATCGAAAAATCTATGCAAAACTTAAAAAACTTTTTTATTTTTCAAAAAATAAGTTTTTCATGTTTGCCACTTATCTTGAAAACAGGTTTGTTACAGTGATGCCAAATAGTGATACGAAATTACTGTCTACAATTAGGGCTTTGCGTATGTATTAAATGTTTGAATTTAAAAGACAAATATAGATCAAAAATGGAAGGCTTGGATTATAACTAGGGATAAATATTAGATAGAATTAACTGTTGAAAGAAAAAATGAATAAGCAGGAAAAAAGTAACAAGTAACAGGAGTTTTTTAAATTTAAATTAAATATAGAAGTGTGTTTTTCAGTAAATAAAAATAGAATGTATCTAAAGTGAAAATCAATTAAATAAAATAAATATGTTGGAATATTAACTAAAAACAGTAATTTCTATTTAAAAATTCATTCCTTAAAAATTAATAAAAAAGTAAACATTTTCTCTAAAAAAATATTTTTTGGATAATATTGCTCAAGCCTGTAGTTGTATAATGCTTGAAAACAAAACTTACAGTTTGGAATGCAGATTCCAGCAGGAACACCGCTGCCACCAAATGTTAAAACTTCTAAAGATGTATAATCAGGCTTCAAAAATTTGTCTTTCTCAAAGGTACTTGGCCAGGGCAAAAGATGAATGAACTCTTCAGCCGCAGTAACAAGAGTGGCAAATTTTTCACTCAGAGGTTTATCAACCATAGCAACAAATCCTAACATGCAGAAAAATATTTTTATTTTAAAATATAGAACAATTACTTACAGGGGTAGCAGCAAAGCTTTTTAAAATTTTAGGGTAATTTTAGGAACTTTTTTCAAAAAATTTTAGGTAAATTTTAGGGGTAATATATGATTTTGCTAGGATAAAAACAGATCATGCGGTAGTTTATTACATAACAGAAGATTATTACAATTCATCCACACATATCATAAATAATTGCAAGCCATAAAATAAAGCTCTGAAATTTATTAAGTCAAGAATGAAATCTCTAAAGTGTAAAAATGAAATTTCAACTTTACATATTACCTATCAGAAATTAAGTGCATAATTCAGGAACAGGCAAAAGTGAGAATAAATCAAGAAAAAAAATAAATTAACACCAACTTGGATTTTTTTTAATTTTTACCTTCTTAATCAAAACTTTATTATTACCTTACTTTATTAAGAAAAACTATTGTGTGATATTATTAGATTTCAAATCAGCAATTTATATTAGAAGTTAGAGAAAAACAAATTAATCATGATCATTTTTCTAAAATATTCTTGATATGATTTGTGAGATTCTTTTACTGCCCTCAATAGTGTTGTGGTGATCTTCAACACTCCTCCATAATTTCGAATGGTATCTTTGATTAGTCTAAGCGACATAATAGTATACTCATGGTGACTTACATTAAGCATTGCTTTATTTATCGAAAAACCTCTCTCAGGATCAGAATTCCCATGTGGCAAAATTAAAACAGTTTTAATTAACGTAGTTAAATTCTTATATTTTAGATTATTGCTTTTTTATTTATATTTAGCCATTAACTCTAATTTTTTAGGATCACCAACAAAATTTTATCAGATTTTTAGGAATTTTAGGGTTAGCACATACTTTTAGGAATTTTATGAATTTTAGGGGGAATGCGACCCCTGTACTTAGCTTCTTTTTCACAAATTAATTAAAACTCATATTATAAAATTGAAACAAAATAAATTCAATTTCTAATACTCATATATATAGTTATAAATATCCTTACTCATAGTTTCCAAAGTATTTGGAAACGGTCGAATATATTAAGCATCACACTTTGGTTAAAAAATTTAAAAAATACACATGTAACATATTTTCAAAAGATGCATTTCATGACAGCAAACTAGACCCCTACAATCTCACCCTCAGGCAAAGGGGCAACTTTTAGTTATCAACATCACAACAATTTTCAGTTATTAACATCACTTTAATCAAAAATCAGTTGAAATTCCAAAAACACGATAAAGAAAGAAAAATTATCATATACCTTCAAACTCTCCTCTTACACCAGCAGGATCTCTGTAGCTTTCAATAAATCCAATATAACTGTAACAGAGCAAATAATTACCAATATGGTCATTGAATAAATTATTAATATGCACGTTTAAGCTATATTTAAGTAGAAATAAATGTGCTGCTCATTGCAAAAGACATGTAACACCATATTTATTTATTGCTCAAATGTATCACACTTTGCCACATACAAATGTTAATTGAAATTTAACAAATATTTCTTTATTTTGCTACTTGAAAAATTTATTCTATAATTTTTGCCTTTTAACCTTCAAAAATTCATTGTGCTCATGTCAAGGGCAATAATTTATATTTTACATATTACTTTTAAAAAACATTAAAAATAAAAGACATTTTGTAATGTTGCTTCTAAGGCTAAAAATAAATAATTTCATTTAGTTCCTTTCCTTTACTTTTAAATTTTTTACTTTCTCACAGTAATTTTGTTACCCTTGTTGCCCTTTTCGTAAATCTGAAGATGCTGTAATAAACTGCAGCAGCAAATGCAGTGTCAGAAGGCTTAAGAGTATATCACTGTTGGTCAAAAAATCTGCGAAAAGGAAAAGACAATGTTTTGGATGCTCTACTTATTTTGCGAGACCATCTTCGGATTAAATTTCTAAAAACACAATGAAAAAATCTATTCAAAAAGCAAAACTTTCAGGTACACAACTGGAATTAACGGGTACATTTGCAATTCCTATCTTTTTAAAAGCTGAATAAAAATAAGAGATTTTAGCATAGCTTATGATGGTTTTTTGATTAAGTAAGAGCAAAAAATTTTTTGACTATCGATAATTACCAAGAAATCGTGATGTGATGCATTAAATTTTTGGACCAGATGAATTCGCTAAATCAGAGTTCCACTGTAATATGAGTTCTAAAAGAATGAAAAGAAAATTTTAATACATACGTTTCAACAACAGGACCTTTATTTTTTATCCAAAACCTTGAGCCATCTTTATGTGCATCTATAGAACCAGTTTGAAAACTAGATATATACTTCTCAATCATCTTAGCTTCTAATTCATTGCTGGCAAATTTCTATGGATGAAAATAAAAGAAATTAAAAAGTTTAAAGTAATCTGATAAGAAATCAATATGGAACACTACTTCACAAAGTCATTACCATTGCCAACTCTAAATTTTCATTTACTAGTTTCAAAAGTTTACTGTAATCTCCTCGTGTAATTTGAAATTTGTGTCCATTGACTGCAAATGAATTTACTAAGCTTTTTTCTTCCTCATCATCTGAAAAATAATATCCATATAAATAATTAGGAATAGCATTGTTGAAAAGTGACATCATTATACTTGCATTATCTATTTTAATTTATGATACCTTTATTGACATAAAATATTCAAAAGTTTCATTTCATTCAATTCACAACAACAAAAAAATTATTGGATTTTATTTGGAGTGTTTTACTTTACTTACATGTTAAATAACAAAATAATGGGTGGTGATATGACATAGTTTTTGTGTAAAACTGCTAAGTGTTGAAACTAAAAATATTAGTGCATTAAATATTAATGTGATATTGGTAAAATCTTACTTAACTATTAAGGCTTCCCAAATGAAAAGTAGACAAGTGCAAGGGCGATAGCAGCAGATAACAGAATGAGTAAAATTTTTCAACGATGGTTTACATGCGAGCATTTAAGGTGAATGTAAAGTCATGCATGGATCGATGCATGCTTAACAGAACAGTGTGTAGTAATTTTAGAGTTAGTGTTTGCTCTTTATTCAAACATGGAATAGAAATTAAAACTACAAACAAATTGTGAGACAAAAAGTGTATATCAATTTTGGGTCACCGAAGATGTTTGGTTCTGATGTTCCCATAAAGCTGTTGCTTCTGTTGATGAAATAATTCAAAGTAATCGGAGAGTTACAACTTCTGACATGTTAAAAACAATTTGTCTGATATGAATAAAGAAATGTGCATCCCTTTCATCAGCTACTAAAAAAATTTACTTTTCCATATTGTTCTGTTCTAGGTGCATTCTTCTGAGCTCGACTTTACATTTACATTACTTTACATATCCTTTTTACTTTTCTGTACAAATGGACCTTGCTATTAATACAGTAACTTTTTTCATTTTTAAAACATATATATATATATATATATATATATATATATATATATTTGCATAAATATAAAAACACTTAGAATTGGCCAGAATTCTTTGTATCATAAGCAAGAATAAGCTAGCAATAGCTTTTTAATTGGAACTACAGTGTCTGAGTTTCTAGTCAGTCTTAGTTCGTAATTATTTTCGTACTGAAAACAAAATTTAAAGCTATGTTGTGGGTTAGGTTGACTGTACAATGAACCAAAGAGTATGACAAAAACAATTAAATGCATTAAAAAAAAGAAAAACATTATACCTGTACTCAATACAGAAGCAAGACGTATTTCATAGGTGACAGTGCCAGATTCATCAACAATTTTAAACAATCTTGAATTCCATGCATCCATATTCTAATAGAGAAATTACAACTTATCAGCTTAGCTTTAAATTTATAATTATGATTAAAATTTCACAACTAAATCAAACTGAACCCTTTTACTGTCAAGCCCATTAGGTAAATTTATGTAAAAGTGCCCTTGCAAGCACAGTTTCTTCACTGAATAACAAAAAAGTTATTTTTAAATCTAGGCATGAAAAATTCTTAAGCTGTCATTAATAATACTTATCTTTTTTCAGATTTTTTTGTTGTTGCCATGAACTAAAAATGCTGCAATATTCTTCCTTTAATTTTTAATCCCAACTCACCATGTTTTAAGTTATTAAATTATGACCAGATATTTTATTTAATGATCTGGGAATTTTTTAGAGCAAAAAGTAAGTTTCCTCTTGGTTTGAACAAAGGAAGAAAAACCATTCTTAGCTCTGCCTTTTTTTTATGACACTATTGAAACATGGTCTGTTTTGAAAGTTTCACTGTGGTGGGGAAATAAGAAAACCAAAAATAAAAATAATAATAATTGTTTATAATTTTTATTACTTTCCTTATTTTTGTCTATATTTTAATCAAGGAGAAAAGAAAAATTTGGTAAATAAAGCTTCGTTAAATTAGGGTCCAACAGTATTTACATAATTAACCATATTTATCTTAACCGTATTTATATAATTTCGCTTACCTGTTTTTTGAAGAAATTTTTCACAATTTCTTCATCCTCTTTCAGAAAATTATTAGAAATATAGGTTGTAGTTGCCTAGAAGAAAACAAATAAATTATATATTTTTTTAAAGTTTTAACATGCAACATAACCTATTTTTAAACATAAATATGTATACTAAACAACTAAAAAAGTATTTTGATATATTTATTTCAAAAAAAACTTTTGCTGACTTAGAAACTTGTACCTTTAATTATTTAATATAATCTTCTAACTACTGTCATGTTCCCAAATTATATGTCTCATAGAAGCACCAAGCAATAAGAATCAACCAATATGCATATTAAACTGTAAATGAGCATAAACATGTTTGAATGGGTTAGGGAGATTTTTTCATAAGTTATATGACACCTGAAAGACTTGTTTCATAATTTTTTGTGTTCACAAAAAATGTGCTTCCCTATTGCCTATATTATATAATAAAAAGAGCGGCAGTTCAATAAAAAAAATATATCAAATAATATTTGTAAAAATAAACAAAAATTATGAAGCAGTATATTACTAATGGTAAAATTGATGCTTTATAGTACACTTTAACTTAATCATAACAAAGTCAAGTCCCAGAAGAACAAAATTATCATAAATAAAAATAATGAAGTACAAGAAAAAGAAAATTGTATAAAAATTAGTTCAATTCCTCAAAAACTGCTCATTTTTTTACTTATACTGAATGGAATGCTTAATTTTTTTTTTTTGACGTACAATACTCATAGTACGAAAAACATCACTAACAACTATTCATTCCAGATAGGTTTATAGATTTTGATAGGTTTATACTCAGTAATCTATATGCTTTTGAGTTATAAAGCAAAACTTAGGCTGAACTAAAACAAAAATTAATCTGAAGTAAAACAAAAACTAGGCTGAAGTAAAATAAAAATTACAAAAAGTGTATACATGTAAAAACGTGAAAAGAATAATTATTTACTATATAAAAGTGATATAAAACAGGCAGGAGCACTGCCAAAATAGTTTGTTAGACAATGTAATATTTCGATTGAGTTTTGTTTTCATTGCATGTATATAACTCATATAAAATGAAATAAATTGAAAATGGAGCAATTTATTTGAGATATAAAATAAACAAAATTTAATTTAAAAACATATTTTTGACACTGTTACTTGTGAAAACATAGAAACTCTTTTTTTTAGCAACCTGGTTTTATTAATCTCACAAACAACTTTAAATGATACCCAACACCTTTGTAGCAAAACATAGGTATTGACCTGTAACACCCTAAAAAATTTTTTTTAATCTAATTTATTTGCAGAGCGTGCAGCAAAATTCTAGCATTTAAATGTAGCACTTGGCAACTTTGCAATTTTTAAAAGGTTGATACCTTAATTTAAGAAAATTAAAAACAAGCTATTAATACACTGCAACATGTGCTAACAAAGACAAAAAAGTTTTTAATAACACATTTTTATTAATCTCTCAAACTTTACTGACAGCCAACAGCCTAGTAGCAAATTATCTCTATTGACTTGCAACATCACAGAAATATTCTAAAATTTATCTGAATGGCATGTATAAAATACTTGCATTCAAATATTGCACTTGGTAGCTTTGCAATTTTTGAAAGGCAAGAGCATCTAACACTGCAATACATGATAAACTAACAGCCCTACTAAAAGAAAGTTTTCAAAATTACTCAACTGAAACTTAATTAGCAAAGTTTAGCTTTAATCTTTATACACATAATGAGGAAAACTTCATGAAAACGAAATATATCTATTAATACAGAGAAAATGTTTTTTTAAATTTTTAATATTCTGTTTATTTTGTCTGCAAGCCCGCCAAAGTAAATCTGAAGAATCTGCCATGGTGCCAAGCTAGTTCTGTTACTGGGTCTATCATCATCATCATAGTTGGCCAGACAGCCCCATGTGGGCCAAAACCTTCCTCTGAAGATTTCTCCACAACGACTTCTGATTTACAAAACCTATCACTGGTGGATAAATTCACAAGTTTTGTTGTTGCTACCCTCTAATCCTACAAAATCTATAAGAACTGTTGACTAGTCAACATTCCAGCACAAAAAAAATAAAGATAAAACACACAATTTCTTGGACACACAATTTTAAAATATTTACTTACTTCATATGGGAAACCCAATCTCCTTTCTTTGTCTTTTAAAGAATATATTGATTCCAAGCATCGGTTCAGCAGGCTCATTGCGTCTTGTTGGTGATTGCTACCAAACTTACTCAATAACACAAGTTTTTCAAACTTTTCCTGTTACATTAAAATTACATTAGTAACTAAACTGTAGCTAAACAGTACAAGTAAATTACATGAAAAATTAGGTGAAATACCTTGGGTAAATTTGGAATGAACTTAGTATCCCCCATGTTCTTGTAATTTCCTGTGTTGGCAAAAAAAGCTGAAGCAAAAGCTAGAAGAGCCTGCAAAATATTTTAGTTATTTTGTGAAGAACTGCAAATAAAACAAAGATTTTATGAATTATTTAGGTTTAATTCACTATCTAAACGAAAATAAAGCATTAAAAATCTTAATTGAAACTTTATTTTCATTGTACAAAAGTTTTTAAAAAAATAATTAAATACTTTCTAATAAAGTTAAAGTATGAAATAAATTGTGTGATGATTTTTAAAATTAATTTATAACACACTTAGCACTGAAACCTGAAAAAAAATAAGCACAATCTATCATCACACAAATTAATTTACACTTGTTTTCAAAATTTTCTTTAATTAGTAATCATTAAGAATGCATTTAATGTGAAGTTTAAATAAATATTAATGGAATTTCTCATTTCTAATTACTTGCTATTAAATGTTATACTTGTTATTAAAAGTTATACTTGTTATTAAATTTTGACACAGTATAACATTTGACATAGTATCATGGACTAGAGTACTCTTGTCGCCAGGCTAACTGCGGAAGGTTTTCGTGGTTTTCACCTCAATGTAACGCAAATGAGGATTAGTTCCATCAAAAAGTCTTCTGAAGGCAAATTTCTCCCAGTACTTGGAGTTCCCTTGTCTTCTGGATCGTGTTCAAACTTACAAGGCTGCAGAGTTGAACATTAGAAGCTGTAAACCCTAAATTAGGTCAGCTGCTCAATGGCGGTTATAAAATAAAATAGCTTAATTTAAAACAGAAACCAACGAGAAAAATGTATTTTTCAAACATCTATCCTCAGTGATCTAATTAAGTGTGGCTGGGTGGCTCAGTAGGTTTGTTGTCGGCCTTCTGAGCCCATGTTTGCGGGTTCGATCCCTGGCCCAGACACCGGATTTTCGGGATGCAGAAAATCCTCAGCGGCCATGTCATATGATTATGCGGCATGTAAAAGATCCCTGGAGTGCCTTATTGGCTCTTGGCATTTCCGGCAAAATTAAATTCCTAGTGCACTTTAGCATCCAAATAGAGTCTCGGTGCTGCCATCTAGTGTGGCAGAAACTAGATGTCCAAAATTAACATGACCAACGGTATCTCACCCATTGTGGTGGTCCTGAAAGAGTGGATACCACCTCTGGAGAACGCACTAGGTCTGCTCATCGGCAAGCCCGATTGTGCAGCTCATTGGAAATAAAATAAAAAATAAATAAAAAAAAGTGATCTAATTTAGTTTTTTTAATGATTTTTGGGATGAAGGGCTAAAATTATCTCTTTCATCTGCTGTCCAAACTTGAAGGCAGTAGCACAGTTCAGGAGTAATTAAAGAGGCAAACACACTCTTCAGTAATATAAATTAATAATGAATATTAAAAGAAACATTTCTTACAATATATTCATCTTCAGTGAAATCACATTCTGTTAGAGCAAGTTTCTTTATTTCTTCAAGAGATTGTTCTCGAAATAGTTTGTAGAGTAAAATGAAGATCAAAGGACTCTCCAAAGAAGTCTGGAACCAAAAGTATAAAAACATGTATTAGTACAACTGCTTATAATGCCAAAAATAAAACTTATTATTGTACTATTTTAAAGAATTTTATTCATAGAAGAATTGTTATGTTATTTCTTAATTTCAAATCAGGGTTGGCATGTCGTGCTGAAGATTATTCCACAAGGCAGAAAAAGTGGGGAAAAACGGAAGAAACAATAATTTACCAAAAAAAATTTTTTTATAGATAAATTAATAAATGATTAGTCAGGGGTCTGTTTAGGTTTTTCAGAGAGGTGAAATTTGTAAAAATTTAGACATAATTTGTGATAATTAAAAATTATATAAAAAAATCAACACAGAAATATGGTAAAAATATGGATTTATCATTTTTTACAAGAAAAAAAAATTTTTTTTTAAAAAATAATATTTTAAGAAAAAGTATTTTGTGAAACTACCGTTCCTCCGAAAGTTCAATTTGTTACTAAATGTCTGGACAGACCCCTGTTAGTTCAGATTTAAAACAAATTAAATTTAACACAGTTTAGAAAAATAAAAAAACTACTTTCATATCATTTATTTTAATTTTATACAGAATTTTAAAGTCTGTATAACTTATTATACAAATTTTGTTTGAATTCAAATTAGTTTGAATTTAGATTTTGTTTGAATAAAGTTACCTACCTTTACTTTATTGAATAAATATGTACATTTATTGCTGAATTATGAGTAATTATATTATCTACAGTAAACTAAATATTCTGCTTAAAGATGAAATTTTCTAAACAGTAAAAAAGTATTACTTGGAAGAATATTATTTCAAAAATTATTTTGATAAAATTATTGCAAACGGTTAAATTTGAACTGAAATTTTTTTAAAGTCAATAGATTTTTTAGTAATCTCAGCATATTTGTCTTTGATTATTTTTTTTTCTGATTTATTTAATAGTAAAATAATGACTAGTTTTTCTCCCTAAATTCATTATTAAATTAGTCCCATAATTAGTATTAATAAACTATAAGCAAAATATAATAAAGCTATCAAAATGTAAGAGACCTAAACTATAGCATTTATATTTGAAAATGTACATGTTTTAATTTTTTAAAAATAAAATGTAAGCTTCTAAGCAAATTTCAATTCAAATATTAAAAAAAAGTTATAAAATTGTTTACCACATTATCAAATTTTTTGAAATTTTATAAGATTATTTTATGATTTGAAAATGAAAAATTCCGTAATTTATGCAATAAAAAATTATGGTAAAAAATATTAGTGAAATGTGTTTGTGTGACTTATTTTAGTCATATAATAAATGCAGGTGTAACATAAAACAAGGTAAATCAATAATTAGATATTTATATATATATATTCAAAAAACTTCTACATTTAAACAGTGTTTTCACTACAGCGCGAGAATCTCGCATATTTTTTTCTTTTCTCGCATTAAAAAATTATTAATGTGAGAAGTTTGCGCACTCTATTAATCAATTTAAAAATGTGTGAATCTCTCGAATTTCGGAAAAAATTTCGTCTTCCGCAAATTTAAATAAAAAGACATGAAAACAGCTACGACAAGTGTTGAGAAAAAAAATTAGTCCCTTATAATAAGTTATTTAAAGTTAGCTCTATTTTTAGCTGTAAATGAATTACCGAACTCCCTCACCGACAATTGACAGCAATTTGTAAAAGTTTAAGTCTGTGAAAACTATGCTGGAAGACCTAACAAGAAGTATGAACATGGAAATAACTTCAACGAACTTCACTCTACTATAACAGAAATAATTGAAAAGCCTATACTGGCAGATGTAGAGGATAGGAAAGTGCGTGCACAATGCTACAAATTTAATTAGTGATTCCGAATAGTTCAGCATCTGTCATTTAGCACCCAAAACCGAATTAAAACAAAATATCATAACAGATTTAACTGATGAGCATTTGAGCAACCTAATGAGAATAGCTGATGAAAAACTAGATATGGAACATTTTCCATATGATGATGCAATAAAAATATTCAATGGTTTAGAAATCAGAAGATGTTAAAAATGTATTATAATTAAAGAAATATTTTTTTCCCAAGTCTATTCGTGTTTTTTTAATTTTTAGAAATATCACTTAACTTTTTGAAATCTCACCCTGTTTTTGAGAAAGAGCGAGAATTAAAACAAAATATCATAACAGATTTAACTGATGAGCATTTGAGCAACCTAATGAGAATAGCTGATGAAAAACTAGATTTAGAAGATTTTCCATATGATGATGCAATAAAAATATTCAATGGTTTAGAAATCAGAAGATGTTAAAAATGTATTATAATTAAAGAAATATTTTTTTCCCAAGTCTATTCGTGTTTTTTTAATTTTTAGAAATCTCACTTAACTTTTTGAAATCTCACCCTGTTTTTGAGAAAGAGCGAGAAATTCTCTCCCATTTTTTTTCTGTAATGAAAACACTGTTTAAAGAGATATATGATGATATGTATAATATTCAATATAGTTTTGTAAAACTTTTATAAAAAATCTGTTACTAATTTCACAGATATTTCATTAAAATTAGTTACAAGAGTCAATAAATTATACCCAAAAAGTTTTTTAATTGAGATTTTGTGTTTGTAGACAATTTTTCCTTTTATTTAAGTGTAGCAGCTGCCTTGTACATTAAGTATTGTATTACATTAAGTATTGCATGAATAAAGTATTTAAATAAAAAAATACCTGCAGTAAAACAATAAGCCCTCCAAACCATGATGCCCTAGACAAATAGTGGGCATATTGTTTTTCATCATCTGTCAACTCTTTGAAAGCTTCTTCGCAATTCAATAGTATAACAGGGGTATTATTAGGGTAAATGAAGTCTGACATCTAGGAAAAAGATTTTTTTTAATATTTATGATATACAATGTTATTTAAAAGATACATTATTATTAATATATAAATAAAAATACATAACAGCATTTTTATAAAAAATAAACTGTTTATAATGCTTGTGAACCCTGTAAATGCAAAAAACTGTTTTTAAAACTTATCATTTTTCATTCCAAGTTCATACAAAACAATAAGCAATTCTATTATTTAAATTAAAAAATTAGAAATAGGAATTTAAATAATCTGATTTTCTAAAAAATTCAATATTTATTGATTTAAAACAATAAAAATCAATGAAGATAATTTGATTTAAATTTTGAGTAGGGAGAATACAAAAAATTAATTTTTCTAAAATAATGACACTAATTTTGATACAGTTGCGTTGAATATTAATGAGTGCTACCTGGCGCTGGTATATAGGTAAATTGCTAACTAGTGGGATAAGGAATATCCAAACTTCTTAAAAAGCATGACAAATTTTCTTTTTTGATGCCTTTTAACTTAATTGATTGCTTTTTTAAGAAAATTTAATATTAATATCGTGAGTTAAATGAATTATTTTCTCAAATCATTTAACTTATATAGTTGACAACCTGATTTCTTTTTTCTTGCTCGACGAGACATGTTAATGTTAAATCAAGTAAAATACACAGTTCACTTCAATTAATTCAATAAGAAAATCATCATTACAATATTTCATATTGATTATTCAAAGAACAGTTATCACATTTCAGTAACTGATCGAAATCATTATTAATTAACATTTTCTCCTTAGATTTCGAAACTAAGAAAAAACTACAGTGCAAAGAAAAAAATCAATATTTAAGAACAAAAAAGACATTCAAACTATAATAATATGCATTACTCACACTAGTATATATTTTATCAGATAAATATTTAGTAATAAATTTTTATTTAACACAACCGGAATCACAACTTAACAAGAGTTGTTCAACCCACTAACAGAAAACAAATCGGTGTTTTCTAAAAAACAATGTAAATACTTTCCATTCAAGTTTTTCAAATTATTGAGTATATCTAAATCATTTAGGGGCTTTTGACGAACAATTTACGAACTACGTCGGTTTCAACTTTTTGTATCGTTAGGAATTTTACAAACAGCAAATCATTCAACAAGCTGTAAGCAAAATAATCTGATGGTTGCAGTTAAACTATACAAAAAACAGAAGTGGAATATTTCATTGTAACGCCATCTAGTAAGCTATTTCTGAAATCTGATTTGATAAGCAAAGGCACAAAAAAGCTACACCGTTTCTATAAAAAAATTTTAATTTATTTAAATGCATCGCTTAATTTGCTTAATTAATAGTACATTGGCTGAAAACCTGATTGAATTATTTAACAATCCTGTTTAATAAGTTAACATAACAATTATTTGATTTTTTTTTTGATAACTGGGGAATTTTCTGATACATTAAAAATTCAACTGTTTTTTTTAATTAAATAAGTTAGAAATAAATAAAATAAAAAGTTTCTGAATTGTTAGTTATGTAATCTTAATACCCATTTAATAAACTTGATTAATTTAAGGGTATGCATCCTGATAAGACCTTTAGTCTGAATTCGCGCACTAGCTAATCGGGATTAGCTAGTCTCTAGCTAGATAGTCGGGATCTAGTTTATTTGTTGAGCTATATTTTTATATTAATACAAGTACAATTAACGTTAGTATTAATTTCATTTTTCAATAGTTATGTAAAATGTAGTTTTTGCTTTTTTATTTTTTAATTTTTTTTTTTTTTTTTTTTTTTTTTTTTTTTTTTTTGCAATGTTTTTGGAACTATTTACATGAATCTTCAGGCAGCTCGTACATCCAAAAAAATTTAATGTAAAATAGTAATAGCAATAATAAATTAAAATAATGATAATTAAATGTAAATTATTGTTTCAGTGCTTACTTGAAATTTATTGAAATTAAGAAGAGAGCATAATAACCCTGCAATGTTCCTTAAGTTGTGTCGTCCCGAGCATAAATTTAATTTTTTAATTCCTCAGTTAAATGTTAATATTAATTGATAATTTAAAAAAAAAAATAACAATACGTGAATTAAATACTTAATAAGGAAAATGAGATACAATCAAACTGGAAACAATATAACAGAATATCAATAAAACAGAAACTCCAATTTCAACTTTAATCGAGCAAGCTATCTGCAAGCGTGCAAATGATCACCAGCAGTAATATTAGTGCTGTGTTGCGCATGGTGTAAGCATCAGTTTTTAAGACAGTATTATGGGAGGGAGTAGAGCCCCTGAATTAGTATAGTAGCCTTAGGAGGGAGGGGAATCAGGATTACAATAATTTTCTTAAGTTAAATTTAGTGAGATTATTTCTTGTCTTTCCGTTTATTTTCATTATTATTTTTAATCGAATGAGAATTTTGAAGTTTGAACATTAAGCATTGCCTCAAAGTTTCAGTACAGTAAGGCTAATAGAAGTTTTTTTAGTTTTTCAAAGAACTTTTTTTAAAATTTTATTTATTGCTTTTCCATTTTAATAATCCATTTTATAGTTGTTAGCTAATGCAAATAAGACGTTAAAAGGAAGAATAGAGATTTAAAAGAATATCTTCAGAATTTTTAAACGACTTGAGTAAAATTTAATTAAACTGACTTTTAGTCCCCCCCCCCCTTTTAGAAAAACGTGTTTTTCTTTACATCACTTCCTTTCACATTTTTAAATATTAATTTTTTATTTTCTACAGTGTTTTGTTGAAAATGTATATTAAAAAATTCTTCACTCAAGAAAACTGATGCAAATTATCAGCAATGGTTAAATATTTACGTGCCAGCTAACTCATAAACTTTTTAGAGAAAATATTTTACAGAAGTGACAAATTATTTGATTGTTAGTATGACAAATTTATTTTAAAATTATTTGTTTAATCTCTACGTACAAATAACCTATCTACAATACCTGATTGTAATTGAATAATACCAAAACGAAACATTCAAACAATTATTTATTTACATCTCATATAAATGATAGTAAATACAGTTCGTCACGCCTAAAACCTTTTAATTTTGAACCCAATCTAGGAGACAATGGAATACATTGGTCAAGTATTAAGACCATCTTGTGCTCTTATGAAAAATTGTTTAGATACAATTACACCACATTTGCGTTCATGAAACCTCTCACTGTCAACCCGACGTCAAAGGGATCTCACACACCAGGATGTGTAATTTTTTGTCGCCGCTGGTAGACTGGGGCAGACCATCAGTTATATACAAATCAACTAGTCACCGTCCAGAAATAGGTGTCGATTACAATTGTAATTCATTCTAAATAAAGATTGAACAAAAATAAATTACTAGTAATCATAAACGATTGCAAGTATTAATTACGTAAGAAAAATGTTAATACAATTTAATTAGCTGTTTTGTTTTCCATAAATAAAAATAAATTTGTGATAATAATTTTATAAATAAATAAATTTTAATACTTAAATAAATTTAAACAAGGGTGAATTTTAAATAAAGTTCTAAAAATAAAAACACTATATGAATAAAAAATAAGATCTATAAGCATACGGATACATCCACTAATACGGATACACAACTCTACCAATTGAAATAGCTTTGAAAAATTTAACCCAATAACAATGATCGCAAAAACTGCAATTGATATGATATTATTGAAATTCTATACAGTGTGCAAAAATTAAACGGACCACCCTGAATAACTTTTGATCTTATGATCAGATCTTCACGTTCTAGAACGTAAAGAATCTAAATATTTCGAGGGGATACCCTCAAAAATGCTAATTACTTAGTGCAGACGATATTTTAAGTTATGAAATCAGACACATAAACGTTCTTTCTCTAAATAAATTTTTTTTTTCCTCCAACGGATTTGGATTTCTGACCCCCAAAATCTAGAGGGTAGCCGCAATCAGGGAAATATGGTCTAAATAGTAAGGCCAGGATAGCGGTCCAATGGCTGGTCTCCATAATGCTAATTTTACTTTTTGCGTATTTCACCATATTTCAAGAACTTTCTAAGCAAATTGAAAAATATTTGCACACAATTATACACTCTAAAAACTGTACCGCTGATTTCAGAGGCACATTTGGATCGTTTGTGCCTCTGAATTTTAAGGGCACAACGTGCCTTTAAAAATGAAAGGCACAATGTACCTCTGATTTCAGAGGCACATTTGGATCGTTTGTGCCTCTGAATTTTAAGGGCACAACGTGCCTTTAAAATTGAAAGGCACAATGTACCTCTGATTTCAGAGGCACATTTGGATCGTTTGTGCCTCTGAATTTTAAGGGCACAACGTGCCTTTAAAAATGAAAGGCACAATGAACCTCTGATTTCAGAGGCAAAATCAGATGTACCTCTTAGCTTGAAAAGTACATTGTACCTTAGATTTTGCTTTTATGAACCACTCATTGAAATAAGCATTTAGTGGTACCAAAACCTGTTATTTACCAGATTTGAACACACTTTTTTTTTACCTATTTGTAATTTGCTTGCACTTCATATAAAAAGGGGTTTACACTATTACCAAGATATTAATTATAATAATTCTTAATGAAAAATATTTCTGAATTCTTTGAATATTGGCCACTTGAGGTGATCATCTCAAGGGATTCCATCTAAGGCTTTTTCATAGGCAATTATAAAATATGTAAATTTACACAATTTCTTTAATTATGTAGCGTTTAATGATACTTCAACAATTTCAATGATGTTTTTCTAATCAGATATAGGTATAAAAAAATAATATTTATTTCTGTTTATTCCAAGTCAATATAATTCATGGATTTTTTTCCAAAAAGTTATCCTCAAAATGGAAATTTCTTATAAATTTAGATATTTTTTAAATATTTAGAGATTTAATAAAATAGCTTTATAAGAATCAAAATTAAACACTAAATATCATGAAATCTAATATCTTTTATTTTCACACATAAAGAACAATATTACATAATTTAGTAACAGTTGCACACAAATATGGAAAAATATAGAACTTTCACAATATTTTAAAATTATAGATGTAGATTTTGAACAATTTGTATGTTTTATAACATCAAATATGTTTAATCAAATGACTTTACAAGTGTAAAATCAAAGATTTCTTTCTATTGAAATGAATTTTTTTTTAAAAGCCTGATTTTGGCGAAGCATATTAACCCATTAGGCGCCATCATTCCCATTTTGGGAACATTAGCTTTCAATTTTTTTAGAACTAACCCAAGTTCGTGATTTTTTTTAAAAAAATCAGATTTTTTTGATTTAAATCAGATTTTTTTGATTTTTATTCAAATACACTGTAAGAACTTTAATTTATGATTAAAAAAACTTTATAAATGCTTAATCAAAATTAATAATAAAACTATATTATAACAATATTTAGAACAATATTTTAACTTACTAAAATAATTTTTCATTATAATACATAGCTTTGAATGCATAGCAACCATTTTGAAACAAATGCATGATTGAAATTTAAGGACTAGTTCAAATAGAAAATTTAAAGAATACTTTAGTAGTCTGTCTAGGTTTTTCAAAGATAACTATTTTGTGAAAATGTAGACATAATTTTTGAAAATTAAAAATTTGGATTTATCTTTTCTTACGAGACACAAAAATAAAATGTTGAGAAAAAAGTATTTTGTGGAATTGTTCTACCGTTTTTCCTAAAGTTGTGTAGGTACCGGTAAACGGTAGTAAATTTCACTTGGACAGACCCCTGTACTTTAACTATTCAAACAGAGTTTCAATTAGCAAACCATAATCTTAATTTAAAATTTCCTTTTTTTTCCGTTTGATTTTTAAAATGACAAAATAAATGTAACAGATTGTGTTTATAAATGTAGTCATTCATCAAAAAATAAATATTTAATCTATATATTTTTATATTAAAATATGCACTTTTAATTCTATATCAAAATAGATACGTTAAGCTAAAAATATTTTTTTTAAAAAATCTATGTACTCATAGGAATTTTTTTCCACAAAATTTCGTTATAGAAAATCAGATGTCAAAGATACTGTGAACATATTATGAGCAAAAATACCAGTTAATAACCCTACTGTTTCAAATAGAGTTTGAAAGGGAAGAATGACACTATATCAGGAAAAAAATATCTGAATTTATTGGCCTTTTTCTTTTCTTTCTATTTTTGGCAAATTGGGTATTTTCTTTTTAATATGCTTTTGAAAAAGCTTCAAAAATATACATTTTCCACCAATAAATATAATGTAGATTTTAATTCCATGCTTTTTCTTTCAAACGGTAGAATTTTAATTAACAATATTTACATTATTTTTTGAAAAAATTCATGTTTAATAATTACTTTCTACAGCTATGCAAGTCTATATTAAGACAGCATTAAATGTTTACTTTAATCTGTGCTTTCAATCTCAAGAATCAAAAGACTTTAAAAATTGTAATTTTCAATATGTTGGAATTTAACACACACCAAGAAAGAAAGTAATTTCGTTAACTAAAATTAATTAATGCAACAATTTATTTAAAATAAATTTTGAAACTAAGAAAAGAAAATAATAAAAGTATCAATAATTTAAAACACTGTTTTTTAACTTTTATAATCAATATATATAAAAAAAAATTAGTTGATTTAAATCAATGATTTTTTTAAAAAAATCATTTGATTTAAATCATGATTTAAATCGTGATTTAAATCAAGCTGATTTAAATCAACAAACCCTGGAACTAACTGCACTTAATATTATTTAATTGACAATTTTATTTGAGCTCTGAATATATGAAAAGCATTTTGCAATTTTTTTTGAAAGCTTGTTTCAGAATTTTTATTTTTTATAGTATTTTAAAAATCGTGAAATTCCGCATTTTTATCCCCAATCATTAAACATGCATTTGTTTTATAAATATTATTAAAATAAAAATTATTTTAACTTAAACTTGATTACAACAATCTAATGTACAAAATAAAAATAATCCATAGAGAAAATGTACAATGGCTAGTTTACAATTGAAGAAAAAAGACCTTGTTCCCTTTTGGGGGAAAGTATTGGCGAAAGCTGTTTTCAAACGAAAAACAAGATGCAGATTATTTTAGCAGAAAAATATTTTTTCATGACAATAATATATGCACTAACTTAATAACGCAGAACATAGCGTCGTTTCAGGTTTATCTTTATATTACTACACTAATCTAATACGTTGCCAAAAATAAACCTCAATCTATGTTTATTTCCTCCCCTCAAACACGATAAAACATCTGCATTTTTCAATCTCTTCCCCATTCATTGCACGTTTACTCCTCCCCAACAGCAAAATGACTCTAAATTTCTATTTGCATTTTTATAAAATAATTAATTTATAATAAATTTGTATTATGTTTAAAAGTTTCCTACAGAAAAAATCTATCATAAAAAATTTCTAACATTTTCCTTTGGCTAAGAATTTTAAAATCTGGCAAATAATTTGAAATACTTAGTATAGGCTATGTATATATATATATATATATATATATATATATATATATATATATATATATATATATATATATATAGTAATATCATAATTAAAGGTCAATAAAGAAAAAGTGCTGGTAAAAAAAGAAAACACAACACTGGAAGCAAAATTATAATGGCAAACATACTTAATACAATGAGTAATTTAACCAGTGAGAATAGCCTAAACCAAATTTACAAAAATTACAGTTTAAAATAAAACAAAATTAAAAAAAATTAGCACTATAATGAGAAAATAAAATATCATAGTAAAAGGTGATAACATATAGATAAATTTGCTTTACAGAGTGGAACAACTGTAAGTCAATTTTACTTGGAGATGGTAAGATTCGTTTAATGCAGACTCTTATAAAAAAAAGTCCACATGTTTTGCAGAGAACTTTTATTAAAACATTTTCCAAATTTTGAAAAAAATCAAATGACACACATTTTTCTTTCTTTTAGTTTTCACTAGTTATTAATACAGAATCACAATAATTCGGAGAAATAGCAACGGACATTTAAAGGTTGTATCCGGAAGAAAAAATGCTCAAGTTAAACACTTTGCTGGGGGAGGTACATGGGCAAAGCATTTGCAGAGGAGGCCTGATCAAATCCTTCCCACAGCATCCACATTATTTATAGTTTAGCATTGACCACAGTGCTGATGTAAAATATCCTCAGAGGTAGTTGGATCATGGGTTTGAGTCCCCTGGACGCCAGACTAACTGTAGCAGGCTTAGTGGTTTTCCTCTCCATGTAAGTGTTTTATCATGCATTCAGCTCGGCTAGAACATTTAAAACAGGACTTATCAATGTAAGAGTATTTTATTTGAATAAGTAGTTAAAAGTTTCTATCACAATGTACACAAATACATTCATGAAGATTTTATTACATTAAGAATAGGTTTAGCTAAAATAATTTTTATATATAATATTATTGAACTAATTTAACACGTTGAATGCCATAGGGGTCACCGGTGACTGGTGCTGAGTTTTTTCGTAGCGCCACTGGGGTCACCGATGAACGGCGAAACCTCGATTATTCGAAACACATAATTCGAACAAATTTTTAATGCTCTAATTTTTTTTATATTATTATTATTACTAAAATGAATATACTGAATATACTGAAAAAATCATTTTGGCCAGACGGGCAAGCCATGAAAATTAGTGTGGCATTCAACATGTTAAAGAAAAAAAAAAGTGTAAATCTATCTAAGCTTAAATACATAAGAAAGTGCAAGGATTGTTTTTAACACAAAACAAAATTGGAGTCAACAAAGAAAATTCAAATGTAAATCGAAAAGTAATTATTTATAAAAATAATTATTATTTATAAAAATATTTAATAATTAAAAACATTTTTTTGCATTTACTGGAACACAGTCAAGACAAAGTAACAGCAAAAAAAAAAACTATTAATCATTTAGTTATACTAATAATATAAATTTAGATTACACAAACATTAAATTGCCCTTCAGATAGCAAAAAAAAAAAAAAAAAAAAAAAAAACAATTTCACTGCATCAAGTTTAAACACATATCAATCCTTACAATCAATATATTTTCTTTCTAAATATTATCAAAATTGCTTCGCTTCATATTTTTTTTACTACAGTTCAGGAAAAGCATTAGTTATAGATTAAAAAAAGTTTTTTGATAATGTTATTCTAAGTAACACAGGTAAGGTAGCAATAACAATAAAAAATAAAAAAAAGTTTCTTAAAAATTATTATCACTGATGCTGAATTAGAAAGTTTTACTATAGTCCATTCCACCTTAAGTTGGCACTGGAGAGAAAGGTAGGTAGACCGGATTACATGGAAACTGGGTTACTCTTTAAGTCAGTACGGGGATGAGGTAGCAACAAAGGGAGAGAAAGTGGCCAGTATTGGCGTTTAAGAAAGCAAAACGCCGATTTTTTTTTTTTTAAACCAAGAATCGTACTAAAATTTTGTACAGAATACGGAAAAGAGCACGATTTTTTAAAGCATTTCTCATAATTATTGTTTTAAGATACTAGTTGTAAGCTGATTTCCTAATTAGTATTTAAAAAGCAGATTTTCTTATTATGATTTTTTAACTAAACGAAACTAATTTTAAACAGAAAAAAATATATATATTTAAAAATATTCTTTTTTGCTGAAATCTAAGTAAATAAAAAAATCAATGCATAGATGCGCGAAAATACTTTGTTTTAAATATTTATTTTTATATTCTTATTCTTATTTTTTGTAGATTAATGTACATTAATTTATCCCACATTGGTGATTTGTTGGGGAAGGAAAAGTCAGCATAGGCTGGAAATTATGGATCATGAAAAAGATCATACTTATGTTTTATAATACTTACTATTTTTTTTTCTTATTATAATTTTTTAATTAAACGAAACTAATTTTAAGCAAAAAAAAAATATATTTAAAAAGATTCTTTTTTGCTGAATCTAAGTAAAAAAAACCGAAATGCATAGATGCGCATAAATACTTTGTTTTAAATATTTATTTTTATGTGCTTATTTTTTGTAGATTAAAGTACATTAATTTATTCCTCATTGGTGATTTGTTGGGGAAGGAAAAGTCAGCATAGGCTGGAAATTATGGATCATGAAAAAGATCATACTTATGTTTTATAATACTTACTATTTTTTTTTCTTATTATAATTTTTTAATTAAACGAAACTAATTTTAAGCAAAAAAAAAAATATATTTAAAAAGATTCTTTTTTGCTGAATCTAAGTAAAAAAAACCGAAATGCATAGATGCGCATAAATACTTTGTTTTAAATATTTATTTTTATGTGCTTATTTTTTGTAGATTAAAGTACATTAATTTATTCCTCATTGGTGTTTTGTTGGGGAAGAAAAAGTCAACATAGGCAGGAAATCATTGATCATGAAAAATATCATACCTATGTTTTTTTAATATTTACTGTTCTTTTTTTTTTATAAATTAAAAAAAAATTTTCAGAAGAGTTTTTTTTTTTTTATACTATAAAATTATTTTTTTTTTCTGAAATATATTTGCTTCTAAGAGACAAAAGAACTTACTTGAAAAAAATATTTAGTATTATCCATTTGGGGGGGGGGCGTACTGTTTGTTCGCCCCCCCCCCTGTTTTCAGCTGCCATATCCCACCCTCTTAGACTCAACAGGAACTCTTTGAATAACATGATAACCACCTATTCTGGTGGTTATCATGTTATTCATTTAATATTTTAACAGTTGACAGTTCCTTCTACAAACTCTTTGTGTGGTAGCCCTGAATTGAATTCAATCCACAATTTCTCATCAGGCGAAATTCTACTTGGATGGGTAGGCGCATTTCTTTAAAAGAAAATACATATTTTGAAATATCAGAACTTTACTTTACTTTTCAGAACCTTTGCAGGTGATAGGAGGCTTAAGAGAAAAATCCGTATAATTTGTTATTTAAGTACAGTAGAATTAGTTAGTCTCGAAATATTTTGTCAGATACTGAAATATCTTAATACTTTCTACATAAGAGAAAGGATTTCTCAGCTTTTTGAGCTTTGTATTTCAAAAATAATTATTAAAATATTGATTAGTTTAAATTAACCTTTTGATGTTTAAAAAAATTAATGATTCAAATTTTGCGTCTTTTTTGAAATTATTTCAATTCCTATACATTTTATTAGTTTATAACTAACGGATTAACACTTCTATTATTGAAATTGTATTTCAGATAATATTTAAAAGTCCCTTTGATTGAACAAACTAAAAATTTTAAATTTTTACATTATTTAAGTTCCTATAAAAAGCGAATTGTACTTCAGAACTAAACATGGCGCAAAAGACGCAAAATTTGAATCTTTATAGAGATCGAATAAAGCGAAAACAATTTTTTCTTTTGTCGTAAAAAAATAATAATAAAATCACATGTTGATTAGCTACACAGCAAATATGCTCAACTGTCATCAGTTTAATAATATTCACCAGTCTATTGGGGCAATTGGGGTGTTTTTTTTCCATTTATTCTGAGGGGAAAGAATTTTTCATTAAATATTGTACAGATGAGGTTAATATTTATAAAATTAAATAATCAAATACAAAAAAAAAAAAAAACGAAATAAGAACTGCACAAGAGATAGGACACTTAAGCAAAGCCAAGGTGAATGGAAAAGCTGACTGACCAGTGTAGAAACATAGCCAATGAGCCAATTCCTTGTCCTTGAAAACTAATTCAGCGCCAAACTAAAACACCTCCTTCTTCTTTGTACATTCGCTTTACTGAGAAGGTATTTATAAGTTAAATACATTTTAACGAGAAAAACTTCTAATGAATGTTTCAAGATATACTTTTCTTACTATGCAACTTTTATTTATATTTGTACGCACATTTAAACTGCAATTAATTCCAAAATAGCGAAGAACTACTTTTCAAAGGCGGAGCATTACATTTCCTACCTTTCTCTCCAGTGCCAACTTAAGGTGGAATGGACTATAGGTAGCTTTTCGTAGCAAGAAAACATGGAGTATAAAGTGTTGAGCATTGAATATGAAGTACCAAATATTTTTTAAATAAATTATTCAGTATATATCGATAAAGCATTAAGAATTTATCTTGGAAAATGCCAGTGACACAACAGCGATTCTGCATATCTAATCCATTTGTGATCCAATGAATGTTATGCAAATAATTTTTTTATTTTTTATATATAGTTATTGATATCAAAATTATGTAAATTAAACTGCTCTAGTTAACAATACTTTAATATTTTTTAAAAAGTTCAAGCTGTTAAGTACTTGGCATTATATTATTTTAAACAAAGAGCAAGGTACTCATCACCGCCCATCACTCAACCATGACCAAAAATCCTATTTCTAGGGCTTTACTTTTTAACGGCCATGGTTAAAATGCCATGTAATTTTGATACTGGTCAGATAAAGTGGACTCCGCTTGAGCTAGCTCGTTTGAATCTTCTGCATGATAACCAATGAGAGAACTTTCACTTGTGGCATAATTTATATGCAAAGTATACACGCCAGTTGTTTTATACATTGCCAGGATCTAACTCATTACCCTAGTTCTCTAATAAGCAGTGTGAAAGATAATTTAACCAGCTGTGCCACAAGAGCACCCTGGAGCAAGCTATTAATCCTTTTTAAAAATCAAATAAATTAAATTTCAATTTGAAATGCTAAAATTTTTAAAACGAATTTCACAGTCATAAATAATTATATATCCCATGTTATCTATTTTGAGTCATAAATTCAAAACTAAAATTTGAAATTATACACTGAAAGCTGTGATGTTAGAATAAAACATTTTTAAACATTAGTACTTTTTCAAAAAAAATAATAACTAATTAAAAATTTATAAATCATTAGAAGATTGCATTTTTCTACCATGCTTACACCATATTTAAAATATAAATAAAGCATAATCTTATTTTTTTCTTCAGGTTTATATCAATTGTAAGTTTAGTAACAGTTTGAAATAATTATAATTAGATATCAATGTCAATTGTTTTCTAAAATAGCTAATGATTGAAAGTATACTTTTCATAATTATAATAAAAATTCGAAAACATTCTTCGTTGTTTTTTAAATTATTCAATCATTCTGTGAGAGAATTTCTGTGATAGCTCTCGAATGTAAACTAAGATAAACAAAAAAGCAAATTGGTATTTCAAATAAAAATGATTTCTTATTCATAGCAATCGCCACATTCAAAACCTCATACAAAATTATAATCAAACACTACAGAACAAATATAGGGCACTTTAAAAACATTCCTCTTAATATTATAATGATAAAACATAAATAATACAACTACAACAGAAATGTAAACATAACTAGGGTTAGCTCTCTCGCTTAAACATTTTTATAAGATTTGTAGCATTAATAATTCACTAATAAAAATTGAAATGTATTAATAAAAAAGATGCCGTCGTTACTTAGGAATTAATATAAAAATAAGATACAAGTATTAAACTTACCAAATTCAAGCATTTTTATAACATCAATAGAGCACATTTGTAGAAAACTTCTTCCATCGGTAGCGTGGATGCGAGGGGACAGAAAACGTATTTCGTCATAAAATTTTTCACTGATGTGCGCATGCGCTTGTTCTCCGTTACATGATCGTACCGAAGAAAAAGAAATGAAGCGAATTTCAGAGGCACGAAAGTCTTTTTGTACCGCGCATTGACTGGCGTTTGCTTTGGTACCTTTAATTTGTTGTGGTGCCTCTCATTTTTAAAGGCACATTAGTTATGTGCCTCTTACGCGAGAAAATACACGGTACATTTAGCCTGTGCCTCTGAAATCAGAGGTACAGTTTTTAGAGTGTAAAATTCGTTTATCCAAAGATTATGTTATACAAAAAGTATATTTTAGTAAATATATATTATTATTTATTAAGTAATTTTATTAAGTATTAGTCGGAAAAAATTTTAATTGTGAGGTATATATTTTCTTACATCCTTTTAAAATAGGTAATTTTGCATGGCAAAATACAAATGAGCAAAACCGGTTGAATAGTTTCTGAGAATTTTAAATATACGCAGGAACAATTCGACCGATTTAACTCAATTTTGTATTTTGCCAAGTACAATTACATACATTAAAATTATGTAAAAAGTTGTATGCCTAACAGTTCAAAAATTTTCCAGCTATAAAGAATAATAAATGTCTATTAAAATTTATTTTTTTGAATGCAATTATCTTTGGATAAACGAATTTTAAAATTATGTTAAAAATTTTTACAACTTGTTTAAAAAGATCGATACATATCGAAATACGCAAAAAGTAAAATCAAAATTAAGAGATCTAAACTTTGGATCGCTCTCCTGATCAAACTATGTGAACCATATTCCCAATTTGGGGGTTCAAAATCTAAATACATCTGAAAAAGGGTATGTTTATTTAGAGAAAGTAAATTTTTGCGTCTGATTTCGTAAGTTAAAATATCGTCTGTACTAATTAATTAGCATATTTGAGGTCATCCCTTCGAAATATTTAGATTGAGTCACAAAACATGAAGATCAGATCATTAGATCAAAATTTATTCTGGGTGGTCTGTTTCTTGCTTTGCGCACTATACAGCGAGTTTTGTGTACAAAAAGTTTTTAAATTCACTCCAAAGATATGATGAAAAAAAAGCTATGAATCTAGGCTTTGAATCTACCCAGCTTTAGAACGGGTACCAGCTTGCCAGGGAAATAAAAGAGGTAGGTGCGCAATGCTGATTTTATTGTCACCATCACGCCGTTAGTCACAAAATGTGGAATTTTAATCTCAATGACCCTCTAGTTCACAGGGGACTGTTGTGCGAATTTTTTGTGTATTTCGTATATACCAAGAATCAAGATTTTTCATAAACTGATAAAATTGATAACTTTTTTCTATGTTATAATTATTAAATTAGTAGCTTAATTTTTTTAAAATTGTATAAATTTTATTTTTGTGTGAAGTTTCCATTATCGAATGTTTATGTCAAATATTAAAAAATAAGCTAAATCAGGAAATATATATAACCAGGAAAATAATAAGGAAAGCAAAAATGAATGCAAAACACTAAAAAATTTTAATCTTAATCATCTTTAATGTTAATGATCAAGAAAATAACAAATATAAAAATTACCAATGCGAGTTTACATACAATTTGCCTGCCACTTAACTTAACATTCAAATAATATAGTAATAGAGGAGGCATATTTTTTTTTCCTTTTCACAAAACGCCGGATTCAATTCAAAATCTCCAGATGAATCTATAACAAAGAAACAAAAGGCAAGCAATTAGCACGTAAATTACGTAACCATAAGATTGTTGTTGTTGTAGTTCATTTACGCCGCACTAGAGCTGCACAATGGGCTATTGGCGACGGTCTGGGAAACATCCCTGAAGATGATCCGAAGACACGCCATCAGAATTTTAATCCTCTGCAGAAGGGATGGCACCCACGCTTCGGTAGCCCGACGACCTGCACGCGAAGTCGAGCTCTTTACGGTAGAACAGTTTAACGAGGACCAATACCGCACACCCTCGGTCCCTGCGCAGACTGATCCAAGAGGTCACCCATACGCACACTGACCACAGCGAGTGATGCTTGACGTCTGTGATGTGCTGTGAACCGCGCCTTAGCGATCAGATCACTGCGGGACACTATAAAATTGAAAATCGCTACGTAAAAAAGAAATTGTAATACAGGGTGTCCGGAAAGCTTTGTGAGACGGTCAAATGTCTCGTGAAATGCCACTCATACAAAAAATGTATAAATGAAATAAAAATATGGAAAATCTAAAAATACACGAGAGAAATATTTCAAAGATATGAACCTAAATATTCTACCTCACTCCCCCGTGGGTCAAGCATGTAACAAGTTCCAAATTTCAAATTAATTCACCAATTTTTAATGCAGATTTGGATTCTTCAGAAATAAACTACAATTTACTTTTGCTTTTCAATTCAAAAATGGTGTTATAATCACAAACTGGAAATGGAATAACATCAAACTTGCTTTCTCATTCTCAAACTCGGCCTCAACCCCTGCAAATCATCCGACAGTGGCGTACATAAACTTTAGCGCACCCCATCCGCAAGATTTAAAAGTGCGTCTTATCCTAAAATAAGCAGATTTTTTTTAAAAAATTATAATAAGAAACAGGAACACAATGATGAAGAGACATTCGGGTATTTAAAATAATTATTTTCATTTTAATTTAAGAACATGAGAATTGTAATTAGAATGTAAAAGCGCTGAATTGTAGCCTTGCATATCCTTACCATATTAAAACAACTAACTATCTTACTATAATTATATTCAAAGTTTAGTTAAGGGTTATTATTTATAAAATGAATTGAAAAAAATGTCTTAATAAAAAACATATGTAGCAGCTTTTAGAGGTATTTTCTTAGGCGCCTGTGCCCTCAAATCTTGTGCAACCTACCTCACCATGTTCGCAAGGGTGTTATTTACGCCACTGACATCCAAGCTTCAACCTTAGAATTAAATGTGAGAGCATCAAGATATTTTGATGGTTTATGTTGGTTTCTTGATAGCCCAACACTTTTTAACGTTCAAGTTTTCATCAAGCTGTACGATCGTTTTTTCCTGGAAATTCAAGATGGTAACCATAACATTTATATTGGGCCATCAATGGAAAACCATCATGATTTTTTTGATGCTATTGAGATGCTATTGTGATGCTATTGTGATGCTATTGAGAGTGAGCCAAACAGCATTATAGACGAGCGGTAATGATATTAAACTGTCTATGGGAGTCGGGTGCAAAATCTCCAAACCAAATAACCCTAATATTCGGTCTGGAAAAACGATTGTGAAGTTAAACGTAGTTTTGAACTATGTCTGACTCAAAAATTTAGAAAAAATCGCTAGGTTAATCTCTGGTCATGGTTCCTATATCTTGGAAAAGGCAATTGTCACAAGGCCAGCTTATGTCTTTAGAATTTCCATCAAAGAATTTTAAGGCATTCATGCTGGATCAAATTCTTTTCATCAAATGATGCACCACCGCACTAGATTGAAACAAATAAGGAGCTTCATGACACAAAAACCAATCACGACTATACTGTGTCAAATCTAAATGACTTTTTAAGCGGTGCTATGAGAAATGATCACTTTTATATTTTAGGCTGGTGGTTCCGGTATTTATCTTTGGAAGTCGAGTAATCAAATTTAATGAACGCGCTATTTCCTTCTCACTATAAAATGAATATAACGAATCACATTTTTATTAATGACCCTTACTTAATAAATAAAATTTAAAAAAAAGAAGTTTCGTGGTTAATTAAAAAAAAATGATGGAATTAAGTTTTAGAGCTTCGCTTTAAAACTCACAAATTTTTTTAGAAATATTAGCAATTTTTGGTTAAAAATGCATTATTCGAAAAATATTTTTTTGCTTTCTTCGTTAGACCATTTTTTTGAGGTACCGTCATTCGGGGCTACTTTGTGCAGCGGGGGCTACTTTGTGCAAATTCGAATTTGGCACTTTTCAAGTGCTGCTATTCAGTATTATGTTTATTTCACGTTAAAAATGTGTGGAATTTGAAGATAGAAGTCTCATCTATTACTGCAAACATTTTTTCGAATTTTAAAACAAGCTTAGAGTGTGCTTCATTCATCCAATGTCAATAACTTTCCGAGGACGTCGGATGTCGAAAAGTGTGCGTGGAAACTTTAGCTGTGAAATGCAAAGGCGTTGATAAAGCAATTGTCGTAAGTGCAAAACTTTTTATTTATATATTAATAAACAATTATATCATGTTAGCGTTTAAAAAATTTGAAAATTAATAACAAATAAACGGAAAATGAAGAAAAATGCACTTTGGGGCTACTTTGTGCAAAGTTTCATTCGTTTTTGTTTTCGACAGAAAAATAATCAGACGTTATAAAAAAAATAACTGGAACGAGAAACTACCGTGATTACACTTTAGAAAAGCTGCAACAATGTTTGCAAGCAGTTGCTGGTGGTATGTCGATTGCAGAAGCTTCTCTGAAGTACAAAATCCACAAAAATACTATCTCTAATAAAATTCACAAGAAACACATGAAACGTGCTGGTAAATTATTATTTTTCTTCTACAAAGAGTTTTCTAATGAATTAATCAAACGATTTAACACATAAAAATATATTTTATACGACATCAGGTGATTTTGACAGAAACTGAAGAGCAAGTTCTGACATGTTCATTCAAGCATGTTATGTTTAAATGTATCAATATTATAAATGTTAATGAATATGTAATAATTATTATTTTTGAAATATCATCCATTTCAATGTTAAAAAAAGTATATGGTTTCCTTTTGTTTAAACTCAAGTGTTTTGAAATAAACATTCTTTTTAAGAAAAAATTCTTCAAAAAAAATTGTTTTTTAACTCTGAAAATTATTTTCAAACTAATCTTTACATATCTTGATGTTTTTGTCTTTAAAAATGTCAACAACTGACTTTTTTAACAATTTTATACCAATATTTTACTAAAAACATGATTATTAAACTGAATTCCTGTCGCTGCACAAAGTAGCCCCATTTGGGGGCTACTTTGTGCCAGGTAAGTTTTGACTTATTATTCGTAAATATTACATACAAATAATGCCAATGTTAATCAAATTCACTCGTCTGAGTCCAGTTATGAATATAATATCTATAAATTTTACTAAAGTTTGAATTAACATAGTTTTTTTACATGTCAAAGTTCAAAAACTGCGAAATCCTGCACAAAGTAGCCCCGAATGACGGTATTTATATATTTTTTTTTTTTTTTTTTCAAAAAAAGAAGTTTTTTTGCAGAAAGAAGCTTTTAGAAGCTTTCTGAGGTTTAATCGTTTTATATAAGGTGGAGATACCAACTGCTCCGAACAAGACAGAATATTTAAAAAAGCGGTTGAGAACTAAAACTTGCAGACTTTTGGTTTATTTCCCTGACTTTTTAAAAGGCACGGTTAAACTGCAGCAGAGGGACGTATAACTTAAACCTTTGAATTTCTTAGAAGTAGTGGTATGTAAAAACCCTATAAATCGAATTTATTAAACCAAGAATCATACATTAAAAGATTACCACTCGAAAATATTTATCCGCTGTCCGGAGCAAGTTGACATCTCAATATAAAGTTTGAAAGAAAACAATATGTATACAAAAAAATAATTTTCTCTCTTTTTAAATATGTATATATAATATGTATACGTTATTTAGCTAACTATTTAATGCATTCTAACTACTTAATTTATAGTAACTAACGATATAATAATTTCTAATGACAGTCATAAAACAATTATTGCGAAGGATAAAAAAAGCAATTGTATTCACTTGAAAATACGATAAAAAATCCCATGTGAGGTTTTCAGTTTTTTATGTGGGCTTCGTAATTCCATATCATCTGCCTTGTTTTGCTGCATATCTTCTCCGCTGTTATAATTTTCATATCTCTTCAAAACTATAAGAAAATTAAAATTTTCATGATTTCAATTTCTTTCATTAAAAGGAATAAATATAATGACACAAACGAAATCAGTGGATTTGTTAGAGTCTGATAGAGACTTGATACGATAACTTATAAAGCTAATCTTATTTTTGTGCACAATTATAAAATTCGTTTATCCAAGAATAATAACATGCAAACAAAAAGTGAAATTATTTTAAAAAATTAGTGTAAAAAATTAAGTTTGGAAATCTGGGAAGGAAGGATAGGTCCGTGCCCAAATTATCAACTCGTTATTTGCAAGGTGTGGAAAAACGTAAGTAATTGTTTTATTTTTTAAAAAAAGGCTATCATTGCTCAACTCAATAACCTTGTAATTTTGAACCAAACTCACAAGACAATAAACTCCTCTAACAAGAAGTGGGACAAACCAGCCTTCGTGGAGGACTTTTTGGTGGAACTTACCCGCATTCGCATGACACGCGGAGAACCATGCAAAGGAGAGAAACCTTCCATGGTCAGCCCAAAGACAAAGAGATTATATCTCATGATCGCCAACCTCTGAGGCTATTTTACATCAGCTCCGTAGTTGGTGCGAGGCGACAGCAGAATTCGTACCAACCAGCAACCGTTTGATTCACCTCATTGAGTGGAGAATGCTCCATCCCCTACTAAGCCACCACCGTTCGTGAGTAAATTTAGTTAAAATTGTCCAAATTCAATTGTTGAGAATCACTGTTTGAGGATGAAATTGTGTGCATTGCTAAAACATTTCAGTCAAAGTCGATTTAGATATCAGGTGGGTTATGTGTTCTTGCTGAAGAGACACACTAATCTCCATCTCTCTGCTACTGCTAAAAGGTACACAGACGAAGTACTCGAGCATTTCATCATTATACTCGCCTATTCTGGAACGCTTTTGGTCCTAGATTTATATTCATGGATGAATCCCCGTTTGATCTTGGTCGATGACTTTCTTGAAAGTGAAAATATTCAGCGCATCTGCAGTGGCCTGATCACTCACTGGATCTTAATTCTATTGAGAATGAGTGGAATAATTTCGGTAGACAAATTGCAGCTCTTTCGCACTAACCTAACTTTGTTTCAGAATTAGAAAGAGCTCTATACAAATTGCTTGGGGCTCATGGAGGAGGCAACTTATTTACACAACATAAGGGAAAACGTTGTGTAACCTGTCATGTCTTCTACAATTGACAAGATACCATATTAAACTGCCAAATAACCTTTTAATTTTTTTTTCTCGTTAAACTATAAACTGTTAGTTGGCACTATTTTTTCCGAACTGTTTTTTCGTTCGAATAGTTAATAAAATCCATTCTTTTTCATTGTTTTCCAGTGGTATAACCGTATTATACTTGCATATTACTTTTCCTACCATTCTGACTCAGATATCCTATAGACATTCACGTAAACATCAATTATGTTTACTTTTATGCGGCTTCATGTTATGTTAACTTTTGGACACCAATGTATTTATCTAAATCTTGCCAACATTGCTACTGACATACCCTTTTATAAAACATTCAAGGTGAACTTTAGACGTTGCCGCTCAAATTTTTATTTCGAGAATGAATTAAGTAATACCGGTGGACTAAGAAACCCCAGTTACTCTTTTCTAAAATTAATATTCACCATTCTTACATTAAGCCATAGAAGTTAGCTGAATATTAAGAAAATGTATATTACCTTCGTCTTCCTTAAATATTGCATCTCTGATCGAAGAAGCATTGTAACTATTTTCATCAGCCTCGATACTTCTGATCTAAGGGAAAGAAAAAATAAAACATAACTTCACTAATACATATCACTGTTGCTTTTCGTATGAATAGTGTCTTTAATAATAACGACGGATCGTTTATATTGCTTGGTAACTCGCAATCGTAGCGCTCGAATACGCCCTCTGAGGAGAAGACCTGTTCCATGTCTTGACCCTCTTCCCCTCTCCTTCCCTCCCTCTCTTATGATATTTTCCATTTTTTAAATATTTTTCGTATTTAACTGTCACAAATACTTTTTAAAATTTCCACGAAGCTTTTTTTAGAACTATGTTCAATGTAGTTTTCAGTTCCATATAGTTTCCTAACTTAAAATTTTTTAAGAACTAAGAAACTGACGTACTTCCTTCTCCTATGACTCTCCACACGCTATTGGTGAAAGTATGCGAAGTGTTGCCATAGGTAGAGAGTTCTGCTCTACGTCAACTATATCCCATTTCGATCACCAATTGTAGTTTACGGCATCGTTGACAAATACTTATAATAAATATTTTTATTATTTTCAAAAAGTAATGTAGTACACAACTAGAATACATAGCTAGAATAGCCACTTAATTTTTTATTGTTTTTAATCAATGTTTATATTTACCTCATATTCACGAAATCTCCGAAGCCAGGAAAGAGGCTCAACCGGTTTTATTATGTTATGAGCTCTGTTTTATGTAATGTGGACAGGAAAAGCCTCTTTGCACACTTAAGAACCGCTTTTTTTCTCTTTTTTTTTCTTCAATATTCTCATGAGTAATTTTTACAATTTAGCTTAAAGCTCGATTAAAAGTTAACTTAGCTGAGCCACAAAACGAAAAGTTGACAAATAAAAAATGACAGAAAAAAGGTTTATAAATAGCTTACCTCATTGAAGTTAGTCATTCTTTGCTGATACTCCGCTGCGGGAATTTCTTTTGCTACTGGAAAAAATATTAGTAAGTATGTAGTTATTTTGATCAGAAATAAATGCCTCATACTTATAAAAAAAAAATTCGTGAATTTTTTTTTGTTGCGGAATAACAAGAATATAAAATTTTTCATAGACTCAGGTTAAACGTTGTTGTTCTAAAAAAAAAAAAAAAAAAAAAAAAAAAAAAAAAAACTAAAGATTTTTGAGTGATATTATTAATAAATTCTATAGTCACATTGTAAAAAAACGCTAAAAAGGGAGAAAAAAATCTTAATATTACTGCTAATTTTCTTTCAGAATATTCCGTAGTCACCTACCTTAATGTACCGAAACAAGTACGTCGAAAAATAAGCACCGGTTAAAAAAAAATCTAAAAATACACGTTCAAGTGCTTTTTACTTGACACACCAAATTCACCAGAGGGTGAGATTTCCTTAACTTTTCTTACAAAACAGAAATTACCAGAGTGTTTTGTAATCATCAACTTTAATATTATTTTTCTGAATTTTTGTAAATACTTAGGAAAAAAGAAAAACAAAGCGAAACAAAATATTATCAAAATTTAACGAATCATTGCCGAGGATTAAATTTGATTAACTGTAGAGTTGATGACAAACTCAAACATTAGCAAGTACAAATAACAGTGTTAAACGACGTCAATAGCTCAAATTCAGTTTCTTCAGACATAAAACCAGTTTTATTGACTTTAATTGGGATTCATTTCAATAATGATTTGTTTTTCTACCCCTCAATGCAGGTTTAAAGACCTAATTTTTGACAGATTCAGGGCGGTGGTAATTTATTAATAATAGTAACTAAGAATATCACTAACAATAATACAATAAATAAATAAAAATATAATATTAGCATTTTGTGATGCTTTCTCAAATGGCAATATGGGAGGCTATAGAGGTATAGATAGCAGGGTTCCCAATGAAATGACCCAGGTTCGTATCCCAGTGATGGCAGCATGATCGATACGAATTCTGCCTCGAAGAGCACTGACAATAGTGCTGACGTAAAATATTCTTAGCGGTAGAAAGATCGTGGATAAAAATCTCTTTGCCGTCGGGCTAACCGTGAAAAGTTTTCATGTTTTCCTTTTCATGTAACGCAAATACTGGTAAGTTTCACCAAAAAGTCCTCCGTGAAGGTTAGTTTGTTCAAATGCTTGATCCAGGAGTTCCCTTGTTGTCTGGGTTGTCTAAGAAATTTAAATGCTACGAAGTTGAATATAGTCGTATACTCAAAAATAGGGCGGCTGTTCTACGCCGGTATGAAATAAACTATAGTGCTTCGATAGAAGCAATTTTCCTTTTTTTAAGGTCAAATTATGATTGTACTGCAATGAACGGTGGCAAAGGCCGATTTACTAATCAGGCGGCTCGACGATGCACAAAGCCTGTTTGGGGTCTTTATTTGGCAAGTATTTTGCAAAATCAGGGTATTATTTTAAAAAAATTAAAATTACTTATTTCAATAATTAGCAATTTTAATGCATTCAATCATTTTAAAATGAATATTAAATTGTAATTTGGGAATGTTGAAAAGGTGGAAGAGGGAGCCGTGCTTCCCTTGTCTTCTGGGTCGGGTCCAAAATTACAATTCTAGGAAGTTGAATATTGATCATCAAAAACCAAATATTGGTTGGCTGTTGAACACAGATTATAAAATAAATTGAAACACTCAAACCTCTTATATTTTGAATAAACAAAACAATTTCATTGTGCTTATAAGTTATAAAAATAAAAATAAAATTTGAGCAATTGAATAAAACTTCACCTTTATTTCTTTCCAGGAAC
Source organism: Parasteatoda tepidariorum (assembly GCF_982258835.1). Taxonomy (NCBI): domain Eukaryota; kingdom Metazoa; phylum Arthropoda; class Arachnida; order Araneae; family Theridiidae; genus Parasteatoda; species Parasteatoda tepidariorum. Next base: position 91,832,738 of record NC_141763.1, on the reverse strand, counting down.
GAAACAAGAAACTGATATTTCCCGCAGCAATATATTAGATTATCAACTCCTTCAAAGCATATCTTGTGGCTAAGTTTCCAAGGATGTAAATCTTACAAAAGTTAAGACTTTTACTTATTTATTTTTTTTAATATTAAAATATTAACATAAAAGATATACTCTTAGGTGATCTATGCACTCCATACATGTCGGAATTCGAATTGTGATATGTTTATTTTAAAAAATGTATTGTTTCTGTATGTATTAAACAAGGTAAATATAGAGGATGGTATCTATGGTATTATGCACTGCAAAAAATTCCGGATCACATTGTGATATTGGGTGCCGATACTTTTTACCATAATCCATTCTTACTGAAACGTATTCTTAAAATCCATTTTTACTGTAGCATGTTGGGGAACAAAACAAAAAAAAAATTCTGATTTATCGTAGTTTTTACAGTAATTATTTCCGTAAAATCCCTCTAATTAAATAAATATTACTGCAAAAATTACGGTATAAGTGAATTTTACGGATGATGCACCCAAAGTGCTTGTGCTTTGTACTGCAATTTCATTCGGAATTTTTTACAGTGTGTTATCTATATCTAGATTTAAGTAAACACAGTGGCCAAGTAACTTCTCTCTAACTACTTTTTTTTTTATTCTTTATTTCTCTTAAACTGTGATAATATAGTAAACAATCTCTAATAACTTTCAAAAAGTTAATAGATAAAAGTTAAAATTTAACTTCTCCGCTCAGCTGGTCACTGTAAAATTATCAACCTTTGATCGGACTGCAGTGATAAAAAAGTTGTAGATTACTGTGTTAAATTAATCAAAAAAGTTGTTTCAATTCTCTTGCGTAATTTGCAAACTACCTAGATATTATGCGCATTACCTGCTAGGATCTAAAAAATAAAATTACTACAATCAAAAGATCAGCACATTAGTTGATAGAATCAAACATCAATCACTTTATATAATATCTAAAAGAAATCAAAGGGTTTAAAATATTATTAAATAAAGGAAATTAACATGTCCTTTATTTATTCCTTAATGTCTTAAGCATCAAGACAAAAATTCGATAAAAAAATTAGAACGAATCAATAAAATAACTCGTTCATAGAAAGAAAAATAAACTTTTACATTCTAATGATACGGAAACAGTTGGTGTGTTCAAATATATTGTGGAAACTCTTGATTCCGCACTTAAACGGATTTATCTGGTTAATTTACTGGTTTGCTAATGCATATTAACGGCTTTTAAGGTAAAGTGGTAACAAATACATAATGAAGCAAAGTTTGTGCTTGTAAAAGAAGCATATTTAAAGTAAGGAAATACACTGTTTGAAGGATACTGAATTTTACAGTTAAAGATTCGGTATGAACCATGATTTCTTCAATTTCATTTAGATCTGTTGTAGCTTTATGTAGTGCATGAAGAATAGCTTGCTGTGGCAAAGACAATACAGTGAAATAGCATTTTTTTTAATACAACACAAATTGAAATTTGATGAAATTTGAAAAATTATTAATATATTTTTCAATTATTTCAAAAACTGATAGTAATAGTGAATTAAAATACAATGGGAAAAATATCAAATAATAATAATAACAATAAAAAGTTTATATGTATAAAATAAAAACTAAGCATTTTATCAGGTTCCTAAAGATATGTCTGATAAAAATGCCTTATATAAAGGATATGCCACAAAGTAAAATGCTTAAATAGGTACATAGAGTTATCGTGTAAAATATAAATATTTTACTTTATTTGTATGGTAATTTACTGGTAAATTATAATGTATTTGTATAGTAATAATTCGTATAGTTATAATTCGCATAGTAAATTTGTAAATCTTTATTTGTATAGTAAGGTTAGGAAACTAACAAAAGAAGAGTACGAATAATTCAAAGCTAACATCGACCGAAATTACTTGATTAAAAGCTTCACTCATTTCAAAAATATTTAAATATGAAATAACAGTTGACATGACTCAACGGCTAAAAAACAGGAGCTCATTTTCAAGACTATGTCAGACGTGAGAAAGATAAAATAAAAGTGATTTGAAATATAGAACAAAAAGTTGTCAACGGAAAATGGAAAAATAAACATGGGAAACAAAACTAGAAAAACCACAGTTGCCCAGGAAAAAAAAAAGACAAAACGGAACAAGTTCAAAAGACACAGTGTCCAAAAGAGGCAAATCAAGGTAAAATACATTTCCACTGGAGAGATCGTGAGGAACTAATGTCGTTAACAAGGTAATTAGTATTCATATCAGTAAAACAAGATTCCTGGGGGTCAAGATGAATTGATGTGACTGGGAGGGAGAGGAATAATTTTGGTCTTTTTGAAATTAAATTTACGTCCAAGATTCCAACACTGTGCAGCAATTGCTGATTTAGCGTATTTTTGATAACGGATATAATTACTGTGTTGTATCATTTTTAAAAAGAATGAAGTTTTTAATTAGGTAATGTCTTAAACGCTTCCGTTTCTTGAGATTATTCATTAAATTGACCGAAATTATTTGATACTAGGAGGCTCCACCCCTCCTCGCTTCGTTCACCAACTCCTACGATTGCTAAACAGTATTACTTTATTTCTCAAGACAAATAGACTGCTACATCGAAATTAAACAAAAATGTTCAATTAAAGGGTTGCACAAACATAAAGTTTTACAGATATAGTTTAAATTATGTGTATTTTAATCAGTTACTATTTCAACATCAACTACATATTTTTTTTTTTTTGTAATTCTATGGTGTCTTGGTTGCATTAAGAACTCATTAAATGTTTTTCGTCGAAGAAATTATTTAATAATCATCCAAAAAGTTAATTGCTCATAGAGTTTTACAATTTTGTATGCTTTTTCTTAATTGCATATGTTGACTGGATTCAGTTTCACATTTATTTTATAAGTAAGCCATGTTTAATAATTGCAAAAGGAGTAATAAGTTTAAAATATTTTTAGATATATTTATCATAGAATCTTGCGATGCTTTATAATGTAATATCAGATTAGTATAATAATAGAGAAACATTTCTTTTGGTTTTGAAATATTATATAAAAGCAGTTTTGGACAGAGACAAAAAAGATAAACATCAAAGGTAAATATACCGTTAAATAAGGCGAAAATTATCTTTATGATTTTATTAATTCTGATAACAAGCAAAGGAATCCGAATCTTTTTTTATGAAGGAATCATAACCTGAGATTATCAAGCCAATAAAATATAAAAATATGCCGAAAACAATAAGAAACGGTTTTAGACCATTATCATGTTTTATGATATATGGAGAAATTATTTTCTTGTTAATCATAATATAAATACAAATAGAGTTTTAATATGCTACAAATATCGTTTTATAGAAGGAAAAATAAAAACTGTATCCTTAAATTTTGTATACAATTGCAATTATTAAAAAAAATATTCATAAATTGGTTCACACGTTTTCTTGTTTAATACAGAACTTTAATTATTTTTAAACCTAAAGGGGAGAACATTATAATGAGAAAAATTACATACCTCTAACTCCCACTGAATTTTATGTTCACCATGTTCCCGCAAAAGTCTAAAAAAATTAAACGAAACTCTAATTCAATGTATTTATGTAAGAGATGTATGTGAAAATGTATGAAAAAAGTATATTGATACAATCGAACTAGTTTATAACGAGAATGCAGGAACAGAGAAAATTCTCTCGTAAGTCCTGAGATGGGAAAAATTATCAAAAATGAAAGCAAAAAAGCTATAATATGAATAGTGTGCAAAAGGAAAAAAGAAAAAAAAATCTTTTGAGCCTAATCAACGGATCTTCACGTTCTAAGACACAATTTTAAGGGTTCGGGGAGTTTATTAGAGCAGACGATATTTTAAATTACGTAATCAGGCACAAAACGTTTTTCAAGCGAATTGAAAAATATTTGAACTCAAAATTATTCGTTATTCGTTTTTTTTTTCCTTGCTGATTGTACAAAAATGAACTAGAAGATTCAGTTCCATCGCAAAAGTGGATCTCTTACATTTTACGAGGTTCTAATTCTAAACATTTACTTTCCACGGTACTGCTAGAAAAAAAAAAGAAGAAAAAAAACACTTTAAGGCAAAATATTTTTGCTTTAATAATGTAAATTGACTATATAAGTAATATTTTTTTCGAGTTTAATTCCTAAAACGAATAATGACATTTTATTATTTTTCTCTTTAAATTTAATACTATCGTTTAATTTTTATATTTTATGTATACGACAACATTAGTAAACCTTAAATATCAGGAATTTTGAGTATAAGAGCCATAATTGAATAATCATCAAAAAATATTTAAATAAATTTTATTATTAAATTCCTTAATTTTGATTTAAGTAGATTTTTTGTGTGTGGCCCCTGAAAAATATTGTGATTACTGTCTGTTCTATTTTATCTACTAGTTGAAATTAGGTGTTTGAATTTTCAATATTAAGACTAATTTTTTTTTAATTTTAAATAAATAAATGTTTGTTATAACTATTCAAATTCCTTTACAAATATCACTGGCATGGGACGACAAGAGGCCTAGGAATGTGGGGCCCTGAACAAATGCCTCGACTGCCTCAACATTACGACGATTCTCAAATGTTTGAAAACTGATTACTTTTTACAACTTTGTATTTTCTCTATTCTCTAGTTGAACTTATGATTGAGTTTATTTTGTGATTGAACCTCGGTGAATTTTCGATGCGTAGTTCATGGAGCGAAATACGTTATCACTAACATTGATTGGTTTCAAAAAAGTTTGCAATTTCTTGGATAATTATATGTTTTTGGATTCGGTGTTTAAATTGTTCGTTCACGGGTCAGGAGGAGTCGGAATAACCTGGATAGCAGGGCGCTGGACTCACGTTTGTGGGAACGGGAGTTCGAATCTAGTCTGCCGAATGTAGTAAATGGTGACTGGTGCACGTTAAATTTGTCGAATCACAAAGTCCTCCATGCTCCCATAACAAATCAATACCTATCTGGAGGTACTGAATTGGAGATGGATCATTTTCTGGTTCAGGTCAAAATTACGATCTGTGGATGAATGAATGGGTCCGCCCTATAAACGGGTCTGGCGGAAGTCGAATTCTTGACCATAGGTGGCGCCACTGGAAAACAACAATCGCGCACCTAGCCTTAATGGCTTACGACAACAAAAACATAGGTAAGGAAAACACACTCAGACATTGTTATTCTGCGATTCATGGCAAAGTATGAGTCACATTGTTTATCGATCTATAATTTTTGAACAAATTTAGCTAAAGCTCTTATAAACAATACCAAAGGTAAAACATAATTAGTACGAACAGTCGTATAAATGTCTCTTTAAATTTTTGATTTGCTATTAACAACAATGTTTAGAATAGATTTTTTTTATTAATATACCAACCATTTAGTAAAGCTTTTTATGAGGGTTTCGTTTAATACGTGACTATCGTTATAAACTAGTTCGATTATAATGTGAATATAAATATTAGTCTTACTTGTACGATACATCGTTCATTTTTATCGTAAATTTAAATATGTGATCCATATAGCGAATCAGTTTAATGCCATCGTTGTCACTTTGAGGAAGTATTTGAATGTGACATGAATTCCCATGTGACATATCTACACTGATCTTCCTGTTTACTTAGCTTATCTGAAAAGTTATATTAATTTTTATAAAGTTAATTAGTCATCATACTAATTTTTAATACGTAAATAAAAAATATGATTCGATTCAAAAAGCAGGAAAACTCAGTATAGACACGAAAGGATTGAAAAACAAACATTATAATTTTGCTATATATAGAATAAGGAATTTTTAAACTAAGTAAAGATGTAGTCGAAAGACGTAGAGAAAATTATGAGTTTCTTAAAAATTAAGTTTAGATTAGAGACATATTGTGAATTGTTATATTTGGAAAACTGTTTTTGTTCTAATAATTTAAAAAGAAAACGAAAAAAATTGCAAAAGAAAAAACCACAATTTAATACAACGAAATAAGTCATTTTAAAATATAAAAAACATTACCAAATAAAATAAGCTATTTAATATTTCAAAATATTTCGTTACCTCTATAAACAAACTTTATTTATTATGGTCATCAAAACGTCCAAACATTAACAGTTAAAACGAAAAAAAAAATGTTTTTTTGTTGTTGAAGAATTAGAATTGGTTTTCAAACGATTTAATATAACGATAAACTTAATAATTAAGAACATGAAAACGATCTTTTTATGGTTTAATGAATTATTTTTAAATTGTAAAAATTGGTACGGAATCAGTTCTTTAATTGGTTTGAACAAATGTAGAGTCAAAAAGCGTTTTGTTTAAAAGCGAAAAAAACTATCATTGTTACAAATATATTTGCTAATCTACAGCTTATATTAACCTTTCTATAGCACCTACACATTTTAAATTAAATTTTTGTCGCTTCCACAAAATTATTTTAATTAAAGATATTCATGTATTTCTTCTTATACTTTATATTACTTTTATAGTTAGACTATATAAAGTTAATATAAAATGCTAATTGAAAGTGTTTATTGAGAGTGACTAATGTTTAAAATATAGATAAACAATACATAGTTTTAATAAATTAAGTTATCAAATTTTATGCAATTTACAGACGATTATTGTAATCCAAATAATTATCAAAAGTAAAATATCGAAAATATTTTAGAATTCGCGATCGCAACGAACTATAGGGGGCGTTGTTGTATGAGACGCTTACCTGCGATTTCCATATGAACCGTCATTCAGTTACTCTGGAGACGTCGTTAATGTAGCGTGTAGCATTGCAACGTTCCTTCTTTAATGTGGCTTATTAAATTTAAAAAAGAAAAATGCTTGATCTTCTTTCTTATACAACCGAAAACAAAATGGTATCTCTTTTTATTAGAGAAGGAATATCCAAAACACATCGGAAAAATATTTGTACATTAACAGAAAAAAATATGTATATTCTTATAAGAGTTAAAACCTAATGCCCGAGAAATAGTATTACTAAATTTAATGATATAACATGAAAGGCCCATTTAAACTTTACATTCTATAGTTTTAAGAATCATATTAGTTCAAAAATTAAAATGAACAAAAAGTATACATAAGCCTCATAATTTTATGAAATTTAATTTTGTAAACAACGTTTTTTGACAAAAATTTTTATCAAAAAATTTCAAGTTTCAATAAAAATCATTATTTAGAAACTAAGAAACGTAAAATAAAGAATGCTGATGAAAAAAAAAAAAAAAAAAAAAAACAATTCTTTTTTGTCGCCATTTTTAGTGCTACGAATATTCGTCTTTGGGATTTGCCAAAAACAAAACAAGATGCAATTTTATTTTTTCAGGAGGGAAATATTTTACCGAAAAAACGAAAATGTACCAATTCCCACAACATAAAACTTTATCTTGGCAAACGTACGTTTTGGAAATGTTATTTCATTTGGAATCTTATTCATCAGAGTTCATATGGCGATATGATTGTTTTGAATCTATGCTAAACTCTATATCGGCTCATTTTCCACCGAAATCCAATTAACTATTTTGATTTTAAATAAAGTGTTTTATTTTATGAACTGTCGCAAAAATTTTAAGTGTAGATTGGCGGCACTTAAAAACCGCCAAATCTGTAGCGGCGGTGGCGTTAATACGTCGTAAGTACCGAATTTTTATTCCATACTTTTCTGAATCATATTATTTCAAACATTGGAATATACAAGAAGTATACATAAACACATAATGTTATACCATTTAATTTTTCAAAAGTATTTTGAGAACAATTTTTATCAAAAAATTATAAACTAAAAAACGGAAAATAAAGAATTCTTAGGATAAAAAAAACGATTTTAAGAATTATTAACATTGAAATAAAAACTTTCATATTGTTTCTTTTTTTATTATTCTTATAGTTCTTAATCAGACGTAAAAAACCATTCTGTAGAGAACCATCATCAAATGAAAAAAAAATATTTACAAGCAAATTTTTTATTGTAAAAATCATTGCACTTACCTGATTTATGATTCCCGGAGAATTCCAAAATGATAAGTTCCTTGTTTGAAAACTTTATTCTCAAATAATAGATACATAGTTTATACCTTCATTACTTTTAGATAACATACTACACAGCAAAATTTTATAATTGATATGAATTTGAATATGTAGCTAAAAACAGAATAGCTGAATTCTAGTTGAACTTATTCTTTCAAAATTAAAAAAAACTTACCAAGAAAACGATTTAAATTAATTAAGAATCAGCACAAGTGGCACTATTTCAAGTAACTTGGATAATTTTTTATTGTTGTTTTCCGAATTATATGGATACAGAAATATATACTATTCTATAACGAAGAAGAATATGCTATAACTATTACAATTCTGTATGTTCTGAATTCATATTTATTCACTGGAATGACGAAAGCAATGTTGACTTCACTTTAATTCGTAATGAATTGAAGACAGAAGAAATGCATTTTACCTTAATACACACATCTGTAACAGTATCCGAAATCGGAAGTCATCAGTTGCAAGTTTGTTGATAATAGAAATTAAAAATAATTGAGGAATTTTTCTTCAAATGTTTGGCGTGTTCTGTTCCTGAAAGATTTACTAATATTCTGGAGATTTTTTTCAAGTTCTTCGGCCTTTTCCTTAGGGAAATTTTGTTTCTTATTTGCTGCTAAAAAATGGCGTCTGATTTAGTCAATGACTTTGATGGAACTAAATGAAAACGTGATAAATTAATGTCTGATATTTACAGGCTCCCGCTAGACGGCGTACTCGAGCGTTGCGATCGCGAATACTATATTCTTCTACTCTGTTTTTATTTTATTTATTATTATTAAAGTAAGACTAGAAAACTCACTGTTTATTACCATTTGTTTGCGATCTTCTAATAATGCATGATCTTTCGACATAAAAAAAAAATAAGAAGAATGAAAATGAAAAAAAAAATTAAAATTTATCCAACGTTATCGGAAATTTTATTCATCTCTCTCGAGATCTTCATTTTATATGCTTGCACCTGAGAAAAGTAACAAAAAAAAAGTTTAAAAAAATAATTAATAATAATAAATTTAAAAAAAAGAGGCAAATTTGATGTTGCCAGAGTTTTAATAGTTGTGTGTGCTTTGACATTTTTAAAATATAAATTTAACTCAAGAGAGATAAAAACCGTTTCCTTTTTGAATTGTCATATTATTATATGTAATTATAATGCCATAAGATTATCTTAAGTCATCATTAACGAGTAAATTTACTTTTTTATTTCTTATGATTGTGTCACATTTATTTTTCCTAAGTTTAATTTTTCTTCCTGGTACAATTGATAATTTTTCAAAGTAAACTAATCATTCGTTTAGTTATAATTAAAAAAAATTGCTTACCCATTATAATAATTGCATATTTTATTAATAAAATGACTTTTACTTTTTTAAAAAAAATATCGACTTAAATGAAACGAATGCCAAGAAAAAACGTGAATCGGAGCATCCTAGTGTTAATGAAATAAGATATAGTTAGATACTTTTTTGGCTAATAAATTATTTCAGATTACTAATTTGAAAACAAATAATTTGGAACCTAGTTGTACCTACGTTCCTACAAAGTGAAAGTAAGGTTTACTTAATTTTAAGATTAAAACCAGAGGTAGGATATTAATAACCTAAATATCCCTAAAAAAAATTTTTTTTTTTTTTTTTAGAAAAAGAAAACGTCAAAAGTGAAAAATAATGCATTTGAAATTTTCGGCGCCATATTTTATATTAACCATTTTTAAGAAGAGAAATTATCGATCATAACTTGTATTTATAAATTTAATAATGAAATATATCAAAGCCATAGTGGCTCAGGGGATAGAGCAACCACCTACTAATAAGGGGAACCAGGTTCGAATCCTAGTGATGGCTCGCACCGATCTCAGTGGTGACGTAAAATCCTCAGTAGCAGACGGATCATGTGTTATACTCCTTTTGCCGTCAGATTAACCGTAGGAGGTTTTCCTCTCCATGTTGTAAAGCAAATGCAGGTTAGTTCCATCAAAAAGTCCTACATGAAGCCAAATTTCTCCTAATACTTGATTCAGGAGTTCTCTTGTCTTCTTGATTGGGTTCAAAATTACAAGGCTATGGATTTGAACATTACTAGTTGTAAGCCCGAAATTGGGTCGGTTGTTCAACGACGGTTATAAAATAAAATTAAAAAAAAAAAAGTTAGAGGGGCGATATCGTCTCCTGGTGGTAATTAAAAGAATCTATGAATAAAATAAAATGTAAATAAATACCTGATAAAAATTTATTAATCTTTAAGAACAAAAGAGAATTGCATTGTATCATCAAATGTTTTTTAATATTTTTAAACGAATGTCTTCCCACCAAAAGCAAATTCCGATACCTAGGAAAAACTGGATCAATATCAACACCTGTCATTGGAGCATATTTAAAATAAAAGATTCAATGCAAAATTTATAAGTTACAAGGAAAGAATTTGCTCTTAAAACAAAAAATTACATTAAAGTCAATGCCCAAGATAGAGGTTTCCATATCAAGATAATCTATAATATTGTTAAAAAGATGTTCTCCAATGCTCATAATCCTAAGTATGTTTTTTTAAAATATAACCGTCATTGAACTGCCGACCCAATTTTTTAAACTTTTAGTAAATTAGCTGCCAAGTACCAAGAATTCTTTTAAAACAAATTCCAAGCCATCTTTTCTCCAAATAACAAAATCAATTCCTCGAATCTCAAATAACCGATTGAATGCCCAGATGTTATATTGAATTCTGCAGGTAGAATATATGCTCTCTTGCAGAGCTGCAGAAAACTCTTAGACCTAATCATTTTCCCAGAATCCAGTTTTTATTTTTTGGGTTTGAAATTTTTCTCAACTAATTTACAAAACTAAATTAAGGTTCCACTCATAAACTAAAGGAATTCAAATTTATTGACTTATAAAGCTGTGTTATATTTAACATAACAGAATATACAGGGTGTTCCAAAATTATCTTTACATCACCTGGCTTGAAATTGATTACAGACTGGAAGTGCTTAGGGCCACCAATGGTGCACATGTTGAAGTGTACTAAACAAAACTTTATTAGTTGCAGTAATACATGCAAAAGACAGAATATAAATATCTTGTTTATTTTCGAAGTTATGAATTTTTGAAGTTGTAAAGAGAATTTTGGAACACCCTGTATATATTTTAACAGTAAGTTTATGGCAGAAAGAATGAGAAAAGTATTAAAAGTAACATGAAAAAAGCATATTTTATTATCTAAATGTTGACTTACTTTTCCATTTTTAGTATGCCTTATTTGTCCACATAGGGTCAGGTGGGGGAAAGTAGGTATAAAATTAAGCCTGTTTTAAAGAAGAGTGCATTTTATATATACATTGGATTCATATAGATTAAATATGAATCATAACATATGAATTTTGCTTGATTGTTTTCTTACAGTTAAGTAATGCATTCAAAACGTGTTTTGATATACCCACTTTACTTCAGAGTGGGGCAAAGGGAGCATAATTCTAATTTCATTAAAATCATTCAGTACATATGAGTTATAATATATATTTTATTAAAAAACATATGTAAATATTGTTTTAGAAATGAAAATGCTCTTAAATAAAAATAAATGAATCTTGAATATATTTAAAAGAATAAGTGCTAAAAATAACGTTCTATTTCCGTACATTAAATCAAAATTAGGGTTCACTTCGGATGCAGTTTAAATTGCAGAACTTGACATAATTTCATCAAAAAGCAAGAAAAGTGGAATGGTTCTTTGTTTATTTCAAATATAAAAATTAATATCTATTGAGGTAGTTAAAAGTGTTTTTTACTATTAATAGTAGTTTATTCAATTTAGTTATTTTTAAAGTAATTGTTTTGTTTTCTATGAAAAACTAAAATATGAAGACAAAAACTTGTGTGAAAACTCATTTATATCTTTAAATATGCTAAGTTTTACTATTATTCTATGTATTTTGGTAATTTTTTTTAATTATATAATATGTTTGTTACATTGTTATTACCCCTATCGTTGTTCGATTTAAAAAGTAAAACTTAAAAGAAATTCTGTTTTCAGTGTTGAAATTACTATGTAGGGCTATAATTAAACAAGTAAATAATATTTTAGATATTTTATTATAAAATATAGAGCATTAGATACTTACTAAAGCTAATATAGAAACACAAAAAAAGAAAAAAACATTACATTTAGCTAAGCCTAACCATATACCCATCTCAGAAAACAATTCATAGTAAAATGATTTTAAAATTTATTCCTAAATTTCGATGCTGATCTGTTCTTTAGATGCACCTCTACCAGTGTGAACTATAATGAATAGGTTTTCCGAATTTTTAATGATGTAAGAAGAAAGTTCACCACCAGCTTAAACTAATATACTGTATAAGATGATCATAAACAGATAGTTTGCAAACATTAAACTTTTTACTAGTTTCTAGTACTGAATTAAAAATGCCTGCCCCAATCCCAGTAAATGTTTCTAAAAATATTAAACCAATTACCTAAATTTAAAAGAGGAAAATAGATGTTTTTTTAATATATGCCCACTACACTTACCCCCCCCCCCATTACATTTTTAATTCTTCAAAAAGACTGAATAATAGTCAGAAAATCACAAACATTTTTAAGTTATTGAAATTAAAACCTTCATTTCTCCTTATGCATACTATCAATAAACCAAGAATTGATGAAAATCTTAAATTATTTTTTACCATGAAAATGTCTGTCTAAATACTGTTTTAATCCCTTCCTTCTCGCTCCTGTGAAAATGACTGGGTGAGATTTCGTCCACTATTTCTCGCTCGTGATATTGACAGACTAGAGTGTTCAGTAGTAATGCGCCAATAAGAATAAAACTAATTCATTTCTTTTGCCTGGAAAACATTTTATTTCTCATTTTACACACCTGATGGCAGTAGCAGGATATTTTTAAGGTAAGGTATAATTTCCAAAACCCAAAAATAAAAAATTTTATGTACTAAAATCATGTGAATACGAATCACGATATTGTATTATAAAATTGTAAATACAAATCACATTTGATTTTAAAATTGCTTTAATTTTAATCATAATGGGTAATTTCAGCGAATCATAATGTGCAATTTGTAAATGAAATGTGATGTAGGTTCTCTGAGATCTCGTCTGTTACTGGCGAAACAAGATTAAATTAAACGTTTTAAACCAGTTAAATATAGTGTAAAATAAACTTGGAAAAAATTAAAACGAAAAAGTCGTAAATACTGTATTTCATAAAACACATTTACTATGAATTGAAACTCATGATTTGTAAACAACTTTAAAGCAAATCATGATGTCTATTTCACCAATTGCTCTGCCACATTTTTCTTATTGAAGGCAGCAATAAAATCACATAAAAGCTGACTTTTTATTTTTCTTAAAAATGTAAGATGTTTAAACGGAAAACAACAATCCCGATTTTTTTTCTTTTACAGAGAAAAAGTAGCAAAAACATTTTTGACTTCAAAAATTTTGTAGCATTCTCTTTCAAATTAGGACAAAAACTTTTCCAGGATTCATAATTAGCAGATAGTCTTAACAATTGAATTTTGATATTTTTAAAAGCATTATTTAAAATAAAAAGGTTTTAAATTGAAAATAAAAATTCTTCAAACTGACTAGTTAAAAATATGCATTTGTATTATAGGAAAATGAATGCTCTGAACTCATACAAAAAATAATGTCAGGACAAAATATTTTTTACTAAGAATTGCAGGACCTACAGCTTGACTAAAACTGCACTGTGCAACATAAAAAAGTCATTATTGTATGGTCAATAACACTTACATTTATACTAATAAATTTAAATTTTTATTTTTAAAATTTCAAAAACAAAACACTTTTGAATAATTGGTAAAAAAAAAGTGGGCTCCAAACTTTATGTTGCTGCATTCTGGGGAAACAAAAAAAAAAAAAAAACTAATAAGATTAGATATGATAAAATATTATTAATATTAAGAAAGTAGCATAGGAAGCATTTAGCAAAGATATAACACTCATACCAAAAGTAAAATTTATTATAAAATTGCTTTCACAATACATGGTTCAGCAGTTTTTAAAAAGTCAGCATTTTCAAAAACAGTAATGATTAAAAAAAAACAATCACAAGGGTATTATTATATTAATATGTTAAAATAACATTACTTCCTTACTTCATTTTTAAAAAAGTAAAAACATTAAAATGGAAAATTTATTAAGAAATTATAACTGTGACGACGCTAATAATTATATTTTACATATTTATTATTGATATTTTTTTTAATTTACAACTTTCTTTCATTTAAGTATTTTTAATTTAATTTTATAATTGAAATATAATATCATTTATTCGGATTATAAAACGAATCTAAATACGCCTAAATGAAAGAAAGCTAACAACAATTAGTGCTGGCATACAAGCAATCAATGTTATCATTCCTTACCAAACATTTGACAAACAGATTACAAAAATATACATACACACGAAATATAAATATGATACTTTGCACAATAAGAAAATGAATTTGTACAGTCAATCTTTCAGGTAAACAGAGATGGATTACTTGTTGACAAAGGTTTTCGTTGAGTGGGTGTAGGTATTGAGGATTCCTTCAACATTTTTTTGGTCTTTTTCACTTTAGGCCTTTTAAGCGAAGGCTTTGGAAAGGTCTTGACATTTTCTTTATTTTTCAAGCCAGTAACACTCAAATCAGACTGGAACAAAAAATTTTTTAATTTATAACCACATAGAAATATTATATATGAAGAAAAAAAAATATGCTAAGACCATTGTAATGCTGAATTAGGAATTGTTAGGAGAAATAAAGTTTCTTCTTGGCATGAAAAAAATTAACAAGAGCACCAGTCATCTTTAATTTTTGGGAAGAATATGGAAAGTTAGTAACGGTGAAATTTTTGGCAATAACTGAAAATATATTAAAGAAGGAAAAAAAGTGCATTTACAGCAAAATCCCAAGAATCAGGCCCATCAAAAAAAGGCAAATTAAATGTACATTTTGAGACTCATATTGGATTATTAAATTTTAATTGTTGGTGTGAATCACAGCGAACTCTAACCGACGCTTAGGAACATAGGAAGAAATTTATTATTGGCAATTTATTTAGAAATAGCACTGCCAAAAATAAAGGCAATCTTGCGTTATTAACATTAAATTTAAATAACTTGGCATAAAAGTTAAACATCAATAAGACAGTCAGAATGTAACATAAACCCTGTAAACATATATTCACGCTCAAAAGAAAGGGGGGGGGGGAAGAACAGATTTCGATACTATTTGTTGTTTTGATTTTGATACTGATTTGTTCAATCACCTTGAATAATAAATCATTATGCAATTCAATTGAATAAAAAGTTAGCTGAATAAAACAGAAATAAATGCATTTGCTTTTGATGAAGTGGAATAAAAATCAAATTCCTAATATATTTATTTGATGAAAGATTAGCACTAATTAAATATAAAAACAATTTTTATGAAATTCAAAAACCAGAAAATTTTTAATGCTTATAATAACATGACAGTTATAATTGTGCTAACAACCAACTAAAATCTTAATAGCTACCACAAAATAAAATATGATTTTATAAAAAAAGAGGTGAAAGATTTTATTTACATTTCTTAAATTATCATTACCATACCAATACAGTGCTATGGTATACCTGACAACTCTTAAGCATTTTTCAAAAGATTTTATTTTCACAATGCAGAATTTTTACATTCATACTAAGTTCCTGTTTTCAAAATTTTTTAGTTTAGACTAACACTACATTTCCATAGTTATAACTTACTAACAGCAGGCATACCAATTATTTTATTGAATTGTAAGTGTAGGCTAAATGTGAATTGAATGCCTACTTACAATGTCATTTTGATTGGCGTTTCACTATGATTAGAAAAGAGCCGTGATGACTCAGGAGATAAAGGGTTCGCCTTCCAATGAGGTGAACCGTGTTTGAACCTCAGCTTTGGTTCGTCGATACAAATTCCCCTTAAGCTGACCCCGGTGATGACGTAAATTTATCCTCAGTGGTAGACGGATTATGGGTTCGTCTCCTTGCCGTCAGGCTAAACGTGGGAGGTTCTTGTTGTCTTCCTCTCCATGTAGTGCAAGTGCAGGTTAATTCACTCAAAAAGTTCTCCACAAAGGCAAATTTCTTCCAATACTTGATCTACGAGTACCCTTGTCTTCTGGATTTTGCTCAAAACTACAATGCTAGGGAGTTGAACATTAGTAGTCGTAAACCCAAAAATTGGGTTGGCGGTTATAATATGACTAGAAAAACACTTTGAAGAGTGTGAAAGAAGATATATGATGTACAAATAATCCTTATTTTATACTCCGATCACAATTGTTTAAATACATAGTTTTTTTCCCCCATAAATAAATATTTCAGGCTTCTGAGTTAGTAGGGCTTATTTTTAATATTTCTGAAATAAAGTTATGTATTTGTATAACAAAATATGTAAAAATTCATAATTAAAAAGAAACACTGCTGTCACAAAATATAAAAAACATAGAAGGTATGGAATGCAACTTGACAAACACTTATATTTTAAAACAATTATGGCATAACAAAAAATAATGTATTCCTCTAAACGGGAACTTATAATTATGTTTGAGAGAGCTCATATATTATGAAATTCTAATTGAGGTTGCACACTTCTTGACATGATCATTAAAAAAAAAAAAAAAAAAAAAAAAAAAAAAAAAAAAAAAAAGAGAACATTTTTAAAAAAACAGAATATTTTTTTATAACAGCAAAACTACTTTGAATAAAAGGCATTTAAGTACAATAAACAGGGTATCTGCTACATTTTAGATTTTCAAATTCATGACTTTCCATTATTAATTTCTAGAATTTTTCATGACTTAACGAAGTAACTGTTTTCTCCAACAAAAAACACAACAATAAATTTAAAAAAGCATTATAATAACATTAATTGAAATGATAGGTAGAAATAAAACTGTTATACTCTGCATCTTTATATTTATAGATTTTAAATTTAAGAAACAGAGTAAAGAAAGAGTTGAAGCAATAAAATAGCTGAAAAAAATAAAAAAGTAAATAATTTTTCTTCTTTTTTTCTGCAGCTTTATATTCTAAAGATACTTTTCTTGTTCACCAGAAAGAAGTACTCACGATTTTTCTGTTCTCATTTCGGAATAAAAAAAATACGCCAATAACTGGCTTTCTTCAGCAGTGTTGCCAGAACTTAAGATTAAAAAGTAGCGAATGGGAGCTCCAAAAGTAGCGGATTCGAACATTTTGTAGCCCAAAAATAAATCATATATATATATATATATATATATATATATATATATATATATATATATATATATATATATATATATATATATATATAAATTTATTTACTGCACTAATTTATTTGGCTATATTTCTGTAAAACAGCGCCGTTTGCCAGAAAACACTAAAATTATAATAACATTGACTAGCTCGTTTTTTTCCAGCTTTTTTATGGGTAAAAATCAGTCGGAACTGTCTTCGATATTTTAATGTTGGTGCGGTCTTTGAGCTGCATAAGAATACTAAGAGGTTTCGACCTCAGCTCGCTTCGTTCCCCAACCTCAAGAACCTTAATTACTCGCACATAAAAATGTTCTCACTAGCTAATTTTTTTTTTAATAAAAATTATCTCGCGTTTCGAGGAAATTAAAAATAAGACCTAACTAGGACCCAATCTCCAGCAAGAAATTCAGAAAAGTTCAACTTCATGGGCCTACATCTGTGTGTATTTAAAAATAAAAGGCAAAAAATCTTTTTTTGATAAGCAAAATAATTTATTTATTCATTTCTGCTCTGAAGTTCGTAACAATACAAAGTACAAACATTCAGCTGGCAGATGAGAAATATGACTTTGCTTTTCTTTGTAACAGCATCAATAATTGTTTCAAACTCGATTGAGAATAGTTTTGATAGTAATTTAGTGAACAAATGAATATTTTGATTTGGACCACGTATGAAACAGTATTTTAAAGCGTCTACGAAGCAACAAATATTTTTAACTAATTTTTTTTTCATTTATAGTAGCCGTAACATCTGTTATAAAGTGTAAAAAAAAACAATTATAAAAAGATAGATTTGCACTAAATGCTCGTAAATATTTTCTTTTCTCGCAGCTCGTCTTAGTTGCTGTGCTTACTTTACTTGCACAGTGAAACCTGTTAAGTTGACCATCTCTATAAGTTAATCACCTATCTAAGATTTTGATGATCAAGTGCAAAACTGGTAAAAACAATTTATTATCATTTTTATAAGATGACGTCTCTGATAAAACCATCAAATTGTAGTTCCACTTCTGATCAGTTTACGATAGTTTCACTGTAGTAGCTTTAATAATTTTCTAAACTCCTTTTATAACACGCAGCATATACATTACCGTGTTTATCATTTACAGTAATTATCTTTCCTAGCTATTTTGCAATTACTATTAATGTTTCGAAAGGTTTAAAATGGTGACATTTTCGAATTAAAAAAATTGTCGTTATTCAGTTTTCCTGATCCCTAAGTGCATTATGTTTCAATTAACTTAGTCGTTTTTATTCATAATTTCATTGTTATAGTTAATTATTATTTGAAATTTCATAGTATATATTTTTGTTTTAATAACAAAATCCATCTTTTGCGTTTCATCGTCATCATTGGGTGGGCCTTGGCCTTCTATGAAATATTTCTTCATGTCGTTCTCCTTGATGCCAATTCTGATTATCATTTGCGTTTGGTAATACGAATTTTATTTTAATATGATAACTATCCAAAACTTAATTTTTATTTGTTTCATTTATTTATTGCATATTTGGCAAAATGAGGTGAAAAATAATAACTGTAACCATAGCAATACATATTATAGCTTCCTTTAAAAAAAATAATTTCATCATTTACAACGGGCAAATCTAAGCTCTAGAGCAGGGATGGGCAAACCTTTTTGATCGAGGGCCAAAAATCGAGAAAAAAAATGTTTGGTAGGACAAATAAAACTTTCAAAATTTAAAAAAAAAAAAGCGATATACAAGTTTTAATTTAAATATTTAGTGAGATGAATGAAATTGCGATTTCGTTTTTAAAAGTTCCTTATATTAAGGTTCGAAGCGAGATGTGCCTATTTTACGGAACAAGGCTAAATCCTTTTCTGTTAGTCCACTTCTGAAATGATTCTTTCTAAGGTTCAAAGTTGAAAACTCTTGTTCACATATATAAGATTAAGCAAACATAGAGCTGATTTTCTGGGCATGAAATATTAAATTTTGGAAACTAGCTTTTGGTAATGATTTGTAAAACTTTGGCATATTTAGAAACAAATGCTTCAGATGACTGTTAGATTGTCCGCTCGTTGGATCTTAAAATGCGTAGTCTGCCAAATGTGAAGTACAATTTACCTATATTAGATTCCTCGAGAAAGACAAACGCTAGTTAGAGACAATCTAAGACAATCTAGTTAGAGACTTCTGCTTTCAACATTTTACCAATTGAAGCTGTCTGTGCTAACTATTTCCATCAATTTATGTTTCTTAGAACAAAAATAGAGAAAGTAAAAAGGTCATCAGTACTTTGTTAAAAAAGGAAAAACAGAAATAATTTTAAATAGTTGACAAGAAAATGGATGTATATTGTTTATGTATATTGCCACTGATCGGCAAATTAAAATTATATACGCGGGCCGGATAAAACCTTCCGGCGGGCCACAGTTGGCCCGCGGGCCGTAGTTTGCCCATCCCTGCTCTAGAGAGATATAAAAATTTTCCTATTTTTCGTGCAACTGTGAATAGATCGTGATTTACAAAAGTGAAATGAATTCACTAAAAAGCATTTAACAGTACGATATTTTTTGGAAACTCGTTGTCATTCACAACAACTATTTTCATTTATCAGGTAAAATGACTTTGGATTTAATTTTTCTGAGTTTCAAAGCGAGTAACGTGATTTTTTTTCTCCAGAAGATAAACGATTAATAATAGTTGGAGTTAAAAAACATTTTCCCCATCATACTCTCCGTGCATTTTTCCATATATATCTTTGCGATTTCCCGAGTCTACGATTTGAAACATAAACATGGAAAGATTATAGACTCCATCAGTAAAACATATCAAGAATCCAAAACTGAAGCGAGAACGTTTTCAACAACAACAACAAAAATGTCCTTTTTAAAAATGGTAAAGAAGCTGCAAACTTTCAGAATCATTTTATAATGGGAAGGGAAGAAATTAAAATATATATATATATTTCAGTAAGGAAAAAAAGTAGCGCATATTTAAGATTTGTAGCGTTCGAAAAATAATAAGTAGCCCAAAAAGTAGCAAGTAGCGAAAATTCAATTTTCAGTAGCGGGGACTTTTAAAAGTAGCCCAATCCGCTACTTGTAGCCCAATCTGGCAACACTGTTCTTCAGCTAGAATTTTAAATAGATAAAATAAAAAATAACAAAAATTCTGAAATCACAGAAGCTTAAAAGATAATTCGATCTAGAAATGGTTTTTCTTTCATTTTTTGAAAGAACACCATAATTTTTAAAGAACATAAACCTTTTTATATTTAAATAAAATACCACTGAAAGTGGAGACTGTTACAAATTCAGATATTCAGAACATCGTGAAAGGGGGGGGGGGGGTAAATTCACGATTTTAAAAAAATAGTTGAGAAAATTTTTATTTGAGAAAATCAGCAGATCAACAAATCAGATGATTGTACTGATATTGGTAAACTGAATGGGAGTAATAACTAGGTAATAAAATTTGGCTCGGTACTAAGTACATTACCAATTAAGCGCAAAAAACAACAATTAGATACTTACCATTGAAGAAGCATTGGATAAAGTGTCACAGTCAGTAGAATATTCATCACCATCATTCAATGCTGATTCAGTAGTGATTACTTCAGGAAAAGCTAGGTTGAAAGGACTTCTAACCTCATCGCTTTCATCGAAACTACAGTCCATCGGTAAGTTCACAGCCTTATTCGTGTGTTCATCTCGGAATTTGCGCAAAATGCGCAGTTTCTCGTCATCAGGGGAAAGAGTAATTAAATCCTTAGAATAATAGTATTCCTTCCTTTGTGGAGTAGTGCCTATAAAAGATTAACATGTTAAATCCAAGCAAGAGTGCATTAGATAAACATTCATTTTTAGTCAAATGAAATAGCAAAGGAAAAAAAAAATTGGGAGAGAAAATTTAAATGATATTTTGAAATTATTTAATACATTGATTAAGACTAATAAAGCAAATGAATTATAAAATAACAGGTTTCTAAACCCAAATCTGTAGGAACGTCTGTGGTTTTCAAAACTGTGTTTTTAATTAGAGGACCCTGCTTTGAGAAATAAGTGCCTAGGAATTTGAAATACCAGGTTGTCAAAGAATGTTACTTTCCAAAGTCTAACAGAATGTTCTTAAAATTTTAAATTTTTTTTAATATTTCAATAAAAATAAAGCACATTATCTCTAAGGACCAAGATGTAGTTAAACATAGACAGAACAAAGGGACCAAAACAATTTTCCATTTAAATCGGGTGCTTGTTACACAAGAGTCAGCAGAAATTATCAAAAAAGCCTTCAACATCATGTACAAAAAATATTTATAAAAATATCTTAGTTTTATATTGTTTGGAATAACATCTCAGGCTATTATTATTAAACATTAATTATTATTATGCACGAAATACATTAGCCTATTGCTTTCTGGAAAATTTGAAATTTTTCAGCACATTATGTTTTAAACAGAGTTTAACCATTTCATCAACTTTAGATAGTGCAGGGTTGGCTTTTTGCCAGCAGAAACTGGTTATAACCGGTAAAAACTAAAAAACTTCTATATTAGTTCTAGTAATTGCTTAATGACATTTTAAGTAAACTGAAAAATGTAACTTCATGTAACTGTAACAAACTTTTTCATTCATTGTTTGTAAATATATATTATTTGGTTTATATTAGTCCAGTTTTAAAAAATATGCTAGAGATGAAAGTTTCACAAATCTTGCTTGTTCCTTGATGGCAATGCTCGCTAGTTCTGCTGGACTTGAGAGAATCTTCTCAAATTTTTTGTTCGTGCATAGCAAATTGAGAAATTGTTTAGGCTTAGAAACTGCATCAAAACTTGTCTTTTGTTATAGATTACTGCAGAGTGCAAACAATGCAATATTTGATTTTGAATGGTAATAATCTTGTAAATTGTACTTTGTTTAACATTTAATTGTCTTTTCTATGAATTATCCATTGTATGTCATTCTCAGTACTTACTTTTATGTCATTTTCTAAATTTCTGCCACAAATGTGGCAGAAAAGGGTTTCTGCCATGCCAGTTTTAACCGGTTTCTACCAGTGGTTTTAACCACCTCGGCAGATACTTGTCAACCTTGGATAGTACATTTTGGAAATATTTGTTTTGAGATCATGCTCACAGGCACACGAAAATCAGTAGATATATAGTATATTCCATGATTTGCAAATCAAAATCTTTTGTAAATTATTGCAACAGGTGACTGTGCAAGGCATTCAAGAAGCTTCACATTAATTCTCTTTATTGTTTATCGACACATAATTTTGGAACAAAAGGGATGCTTTTAACCTTTTTCAAACAGAAAGAAATTTCTAGAAATAGTAAAAAACATTTTTTGATAAATTTCAAGACATTGAAAGAACATTTCTTGTTTAATCCCACAGATATACCAGATTTGAGCAGTCTCAGAAGAGGCGCTGAATGCTTGTTATCGATATTTATTTTTTAACAGTATTTGAAGGAACGGACAGTCTGGGTAGGGAGTTGGACCCAAGCTCAAGAAGTCATGAGTTCGTTCCCTGTCAGCCCTGTGCAGTAAAATCTGTTGGGTCACAAAGTCATCCATGTTCCCAAAACAAATCAATATCTATGGAGGTAGAAATATTGGAGATTGATTGTTCTCTGTTTCAGGTCAAAATAATGATCGGTAGACGGATGAATGAATAGGTTCGCCCTATAAATGGGATGTGATGTGTGTGTGGCTGAAGTTTTTCTCTTGTCCATAGATGGCGCCACTGAAAACAAGAAATGCACCCTCAGCCTTAAATTTGCTTGGTTTCATCAACATCTTGCTTGCTAATGCAGGCTTGCTGATATTAGCTAGTGGCATTAGAAACAACAAGAACCGTATTTAATTAGCATACTTCTAGATTTTACGAGACATTAGTTTGATTTATAATTAATTATTTTAATTAATAATAATCTTTTAGTTTTCATGCTTAGGTTATATTTATATGAATACAATTAGAATGTTTTTATCTATTTTCCAAGAAATATCATTAGTGTTCAATAGAAGATTCATAATTAAAAATTTCTTTATTGCATAAGTAGTAATATTCTAAAAATTTATGTAGATTTTGCTTTGATTCTGAATTTTTTGAAAAAATTAATTAAACAAATAGAAAAACACATTTTGGGACACTGGCCCAAGTTCACAAGAATCTGGCCCTGAAACTAGGCTTTTAACAAACTAAATTTTTCTCATTAAATCGGGATTCTTAATTAAGGTGTTTAACGAAATATTCTTTATAAATTAAATACTCACCTGTAGGAATATCTTTTTCTAAATCTTCAGTGATGAATTTTTCAATTGCCAAATCTCTCTGGAGTATTTCTTTGCTCACTTTTTGACTATCATCTTGTAAATTCTGCCTAGAAGCATTGATGATAGTTTCTGCTCCAGACATTTTCTTAAGTATATTTACTTTGTGATCATCCAGGTGCAAAATGTCACACTTTATAGCATCACTCACAGAATCTTGAATTTCCTGTGAAAGAAAACGTTACAAAAATTAATAGGGCTTTTCATTTTACAGGACATATGTTATAGGATCGAAATATTTATGAAGTAGAGTCAAAAACAATTTTTTCTAAGAAAACTGTTTCAGGAAATATATTCAAAAATAGAAAAGATAAATCGATAAACGAAAGACTTAAGATGATTGCTAAAAAATTAAATAGTAGTTTGCTCTTCAATATAAATTTTATATACAAATGAAACAAAGCTTAATTTACTTTGAGCTTCTTTAAGTATCTTCATTTTTTTCCCTTCTTTTTTCATTCACTTATTCTATTTTCAAAACAAATTATTATTTAACATTTTAAGAAGAAAAATTAAGTATTTTTAATAAAACTCAAACAGTTACAGATAAAAGTAACATTTTCAGGGGTCTGTCTAGGTTTTTTTGAGAGGTACCTATTTTGTGAAAATTTAGAAATAATTCGTGAAAATTAAAAATTATATTAAAAAATCAACACAAAAATATGCTATAAATATGGATTTATTGTTTCTTACAGGATACAAATTTTTTTTTTAAAGAAAAAGTAGTTTGTGGGAAAACTCAGAGGAAAAAAGGAACAGCTGAATATATCTAAATAATGCTATAGTAAATGAAATAGTTTAGTATAACTGAAATATCATCCTTTAAAATTCCACATTTTACGCTTTTAGAGGTCAAAATTTTTTAAAAGACTAAAATAAGAAACGAAATTCCTTGTATTTTCTCAGTTTTTAATAAATAAATAAAAATTCTCTGTATTTTCCAGGATTTTCCCGTGGAGTGGCAGCCCTGAATCAGTTTTAAAATGATTTATTTTCCAGGTTGCGGAAATAAATCTGAAAAGAGCTAGAATTACCAGTAAACTACAAGTCTTTATTTTTTAACGCTTATATTTTTTCACAAAGTAAATAAAAAATGAAAAATCACAGAAAATTTCAGGCTTCATAAAATCTAAGAATGTTAATTAACCGTAAAAAATAAGTTTGCAAAATAAATAACTAAAAACTTGATAAAACGAGTATAACAATTATAATATAAAGATGCAAAATTAGCATGTTTATAACAAGTTTAAGTTATCTCTCTTAAAATTTTAACCTCTTAAATAAAGCAAAATGTGTGTCTGCGACAAAGTTCTAATCTTCCTAACAAAAGTTCTTTGCTAGAAATTCTACCACACACTTCAAAATAAAGTGCCTTTTGTTGGCCATATATTAATTGTGTCCTCCCATTTCCCTTTTCGGTAACTTACTATTAAAACTTAACATTCATTGTTATTAATGATGTCAAACACTATTGCACTTAATCTCATTTTTTATTGAAAAAACTTATACTGTATACACAAAAGTTTACCTTTAGATTGGTTTTCCTTGATTCATAATTACTCTGAGTAATTATTTCATTAGCTACAACTTCATCTTTTATCATCTCAAAGCTTGATTCTTGTTTCTGTAAAGATAAAGAAATAATTTAGTAGGAAATAAGTAAAATTGAGCAGGAAATAAATTTAGAGACTATAAAATACCTGTTGGTTATTTTTTATGAATGTTGCGACTCCGGATATCTCAGAATCACAGTAACTGACCACTGTATCTAATCGTGAAGTAAACTGAAAGAAAGCAGACAACTTTTAAAATTTGTAATGGCTATGACTGAGGTTATTGAAACTGATTAATGATTCCACTAGATTTTGGAAACTACAGGTTGTCATTATCACCTAAGACTATCAAACTTATGGGTCCTTTTTTACCAAAAGGGGATTCCACTTGATGGTATGGATCCCTATCTTAAAGATGCACCCGAAGAGTAAATATTTTGTGTTTTATGTTTTTTAAATATGTTTTATTTACTAAAAATTAAAATTTAAAATCTTCTAAATCTCCATAATTTTGCAATTCAAATTTTGTTGTTCAGAAAATTAAAGCATTATTGCAGAATTTAGAAATCTCCAAGAATTTTTTTTTTTTTAAAGGATATAAAAGGCTTGTGATAAGGAGCAGATAATAACTTTTCCTCCTTCTAAATTATTATCCTCGTTTATAAGCATTTTATCAATTGATAAACAAAATAAGAAAAGAATTAAATTCGACAGGAATTTTAAATACACTTAACTAATAAAACAGCTGCAAAAAGTGAACAAAAAAAAATGCAATTTGATTTTTTCAGAATTATTTTTTCGCTGATCATTCTTGATTAGTTTTACCCAGACAAAACAGAGCTGTAGTTCTTTTTCCTGTAGCAGAAAATTATTCATTTCAGAGGACGCTGTTTAATTTTATTTTTGTGTTCCACCTATGATTTTTACAAATGTCTTCATTGCTTCAAATAGGATGGACCTTTACAAAAACAATTTAGTCAATAAAAATAGGGGGGGGGGAGACATAAAATTACTGATATTCTACTTTAGCAGTTTCCAGCCAGTGCAGCTAGTTTTGATGTGTGGTCACAGATTTTTATTATTTCAAAGACATTCTAACTAATGCTGACAATTTGCTTACTTAATTTTTTTCTTAATACCATACTCTTTGCATGTATTACTAATGAGTGAAGTGTCTTTTTTATGCTCATATTATATAGATCAACCTTGATCTTTCATTTTGTTGTCCCTAACGTAAGTAGTAAATTTAACAAAAGAAAATAAGACACAGTTGTGTACACCTAACTTAGACACAGAGAATGTAACTAGATCTGGTTTAGATCCTGAAGAAGTGAGATAAATTTTACTGATGATAAAGAATATGAATAATAATTTGAAATGATTGGATGTTATGACTAGGTTCCCCCCAGGTTTTCCCGAATTTTCATACAGGCATTCCTGCATACCCTCCAACTTATGAGGATTTTGAAAATAATTCTTTCTAGTGGTAGCGAACCAAAGTAAAAATTTTTAAAGCAAATGGATCTCTCATAAAACTTTTATCAGAACTTAAGAATCTAGCCATATGGCCTGCACTTTTATAAATAATAGTGAACAAGTTAGGCTAAAATTAATTTTTTTTAAATATTAAGACATTAATTTTGCTACCGTCTGAAAAGAAGATTTCTGAAACTACGGAAATTCCGTAGCAGTTGGAGGGTATGTTCCTGCATCAAAAAAATATATAATTGAGTAAGAAAATGGTACACAGCAACAAATTTTTTTACAATTTTATCCAGGGGCCCAACTCTTTTTAGAGTTGCTATTTAAATTGAAACAAGACAATAAACAAGAAATTCCCATTCGAACAAGAAATTTCTTCTATAGAAAAAATTATTTTAATTTCAAACATTTCTTGTGAGGTAATTAATATTTTACTGATGACATTGCTGTTAGAAACAAAAATATGCACACACCTAAAAGACATTTAAGATAAATTTTTACCTCATTAGTTTTAATTGTGGTAGCAATCTCATCTAAAGCACCTAAACTGGAAGCATTTTCTGGTTCTAAAGTGTCAAGATGTTTTTGTAATGATCTGAAACAAAAATATCTCAGTCAGTCATCTTTAAACTTGTTTAAAATCAAAAAATTAACGTCAAATAAAACTGGATTGACAGAAAACACACACAAAAATAAAAACTTCATTTTCATGCAATGAAACATTAATTTGGGAGTTCCCTTAATGTTAATTCAACGTTTTGGATATTTCAAAATATCTATGGAACTATTTAAGCAAACCCCCAATATTTTTTGCACACTATTATAAAACTTGCCAAACGAATTTTTAATAAGTAATAAACAATAAATAATCTTTGCTCAATTCAATCAATAAATAATCTTCAAAATGAAAAGTTTTAATTTGAATAAAATTATCTTTGGGTAAATAAGCTTAATAATTCTGGTTTTCATTACATTCATTAATTCCATTTTAAAGAGTATAAAATATCTAAGGCTGTTAATAGCATGCATATTAAGAAATGTTGTCACTTATGCATGATAGATAAAATGAGCATTTATTTAAAACAACTTTAGCATTTTTTCAAAAACCAAAACTAACAAGATTAACTCACTTCCCGATTACTGTTAAATCTTAAAGCTAAATTAAAAATGTATTTGGACAAATAAGTCATAAGGAAGATGGTAAAGTATGCTATCATTTAGATATACATTTTTAAAGTTTATTTTAGCATAGTTCTTTTAATTCCTTATAGCATATTAATTAGACTTCTAAAAACAATAATTTTCTGTTCATGTTAAACACAAACAACTACTTTATATGTCAATTTGTTTGAATTCTTTACGTTTATGAGCAATACCTTAAATTTTGTTGTCTTATTACTACTTTTTCAACATATAAATTTCCATCCTTTTTAACACACGTTACTTTATTCAAGATTTGTATAAAATTTAAGTATATTTTTTTCTTTGTTAAAGAAAATATTATAGGCAAAAAACTTTAAAAATTTTCCAATATTATTTTCTAAAAATATTTTGAAAAAGTAATTGTACCAGGAAAATAATAATAACTTTCAGGAAATCATTTCATTTAAAAAAATCATGTTAAAGGGAAATATTAGATTTTGAAAGTTTTCTGCAATCCTGTAGTTATTCAGCACTGTTCCTTTTTTAAAATTTATTTTGTGCAATATACATTTCATTACAAAAATGAGCACTTAAATATGATTGTTAAGCACAGAATGCAAACAGGTTAAGTACTATTAGACTTTTTTCCCCAGTATAGTCAACACAACTACTTCTTACTCAACTTACTTTTTAGTGGCAATTAAATCAGATTCAAGATTCAATTTATGGTTTTGATGCCTGGTCATAATCTGTAAGGAACAACTATGTTAAAATACAAGACAAAATAAATAAGTTAGTATTATTATTATTTTTTAGTGAAGAAACTTACTGAAGAGTTCATTTCTTTTTGAAGAGATAGATCTTTGGAAACATCAGAAGTAAGTTCGCAAATTAATTTGCTAAGTTCACAAATCTTAGTCAATTTCTATGTAATAAAAATATAATAAGCAATAATAATTAATATAACTGTGTTCAGTCAATCTGTGCAATTAAAATAGTGAATATAAAATAACTGTTTAAAATACAAAGGACGATATATCGAAAGAGGAACTTTTTATAAAAAATTCCGTTTCTCTTCCATTGGTACATTAAAAATTTAAAGTGAAGAAAAAGTGAGTTCATAAAGTTTCAGATTCTGAAAAAATGTTTTCGGACTATCAAAATGCAAATGAATTATGGTAGGATAACTTCGTTAGAAAACATTTTTTCAGCACCTGAAATTTCATGGTTTATTTTGGGTTGACCTGAATTCACTTTTACTGAACTTAAAATTACTTATGTAGATCTGAGAAAATTTGCCATCAACTGTAAGAACTATTTTTTTCTGCAATCTTGGGTGGGAGAAAAATATTTAATTAATGCATTTTCTTAGCAACTAAAAATTAAATAAGAAATGAGTACATGAATGAAGATAACCCAGCAAAATCATTATGTTTTAAATTTTTAGCTTAAATATAAAATTAAGAATGAGCCGAACCTTGATAATATGAGCTTGATGAAAGTTATTAACGTTTATGAGAGTACACAATAAAAAATGCAGTTGATAAATTTCTGCAACTAAGAAAAGGAATAATAAATTATTTGCTAAAAGAATACGAGAGACTAAAGGCTCCTTAAGTAGAGCAATTTCAAAAGTTCAGTAAACCAAGTTGACCAATTTCGGTTTGCAAAGTTTTAATGCTCTAGAAAAATTAGTTGTTTTCCCGTAAATAATAAATACTTATGTGCACATTTGATACTTAATTTAAAAAGCATTTTAGTCGATAAATTTAGAAATACACAAAATTATTTACACGACACAAAATTCTATAGAACAAAAATCCAGGCGCTTTAAGGTTTGTGTTATAAAGATTTGCTACTGTAGTTTGTTGTATATAATTGCTTAATTTTTTATTTTACTTTATTGTTAAATAAAGTAACAAAGTAATATATAAACAAATTAAAAAAAACAGAACACCTTAAAGATTTGTAATCTTATGAATGAAAAGGTTAATCTTAAATATGCTAAACTATTTATGTAGACCATACTTGAAATTAAGTAACGAGACACGAAAACATACTTTTTCTGGAAAATTAAACATAACTGTTTTTAGAAAAATTCGGATTTCTGACCATAACATAACATAAGACTTTTTGCAACAATTAGGTAAATAGGATCCTAAATAGTTTAGGTAGGCTAGCAGTAAATAATTTTGGCACTTTATGGCTAATTTCCTCTTCTTTTGCATATACATCATACTTTAGGAACTGCTTCAGCAAGTCAAAAACTTCTTGCACATAATTATGAAACTTCTTTATCCAATGATAATTCCACGCAAATATTTCATTATTCAATTTCATCATTTTCAAAAAACACTTAAATATACTGAATAAAAGATGCTTGCATCATTTTAAAAAATATACTAATTTTAAATAATAAAATTTAAAATCAAACTATTACAAATATTTTCTTTCGAAAAATATAACTTCATAAAGAGGTTTTCTTGGAAATTATTAAATTAAACAAGATTAGGATTCCAATTATAAACTGTTAAAAAAATTGCTTAAATCATTAATTTTTTTTCTAAAAAAAAGTCTTTTACTTGGGAAGAAAAATAATATATATATAAGATTACAAAGTAAATTGTTAGTCTTCATCTATTTTAACAACAACTTTCAAGGAAACAATGCAAAAGAAAGTTTGTGTGTATTTATGTTTTGGCCTCATAATGAATCTTATTGTTTCTATATTATGTTAAGCTATGGAGACTTTGAAGATATGAAATAAAGGAAATGAAATCATACTTCTGTTTGCGACTGTCTGGAAGAAAGGATATTTATTTGTTCCTCTAAAGCAGCTAATTCATTGTTATGACTCTCTCTAATGGTGTCTATTGTTGATATAACATCATTCATAAATTTACTGCCTTCTTCTTTATGGTCCTTCATTTGTTTATGAAAATTTTCAATCTGAAATACCAAAAAAATTCCATCATTTTTATTTTTTAATGCAGAAATTACAGATTCAAAATTTCAAGAAAGAAATGAAAGGGGGAAAAAATGTAAGAGAAAAACAAAGAATGCATTTAAAAAAAAGAAAGAATGGAAACTAATAATTTGAGTACAGAAAATCCATTAGCAATTGATATTTAAGTTTAAATGCTGTCCCAAAGTAACAAATTGGAGGCTAAATATTAATATTTAACAGAAAGCTTTTTAAGCTTTAAACAAGAGAGCCAATATTTTCAATCATCAATCAAGAGACGAGAAAAAAATAGCATTTGTGAAATATTTAAATAAATGAAAGGATCAAAATATTTTATTTGCTTGTTAATTAAATATTTCAATGAGTTAAGATGCAGCAGCTCATTAAGTTTATTAAGTCAACCAAATTCGGAATTGAGGAGCAACTCTAAGTTCAAACAAATTAAAAGTGCAGAGGAAAAACATTATAGTTTATGAATTTAAGAATGTATATGTTACTGTAAGTGACTGAAATTGGTGGTTTTCGACTTCCACCGGTGAATGTTGAGAATCACTTAGGTAAAAGTCTGAAATATATACAAGGACTAGTTAAGTTTACCAAAAACTGATGGCTTTTAAAGTTCAGTGCCACTGCCCAGTAAACATTTGCCCAGTACTCCGAACACTGTTTATCCAAATCTATCCTCAGCAGATATTAAAATATCGAATAAATATAATATCAATGAATAAATTAATATCAAATCAGATATAACAAATATTTTGGACATTCACCAATGCGGTTGTTGACATTTTCTGGATTTCAGCTATTCATGGTAAATAATATATGGTTATTCATGGTCATATATAGCACAAGAAAGACAAAAAGGATTAAAAGAAAAAAATTTATAAGCTTTATTTACTGTGCATAAGCTGTAAGCATATAGAACTCGTATAATAACTGCACATAATCGTGCGAGCTGATGAAGAGATAATATTTTTTCATTTTACGTTTCCTTAATTTATTTATTTTTTTTAATAATTTTTCTTCTACTTTTTTCATTAATCTTCATTATTTTCCATGTTCTCACTATATTTTTAACTCACATATAAATACATAAAAGCTGATCATAACATGTTATAAATATGCAAAGTAGACTCTCCACATGCCGCAATGATTTGAGAATCTAAACCCAGGGGTCTGGCTAGTTTTTTCTGATAGATACCATACCAACCTATTTTGGGAAAATTTAGACATAATTTGTGAAAATTAAAAAGTTATATTAAAAAATCAACACAATATGGATTCATCTTTTCTTACGGGATACAAAAATAAAATTTCAAGATAAAGTATTTTGCGAAACTACCGTTTTTCCTAAAGTTGAATTTGTGAAGGTACCACTAAACGGTTGTGAATTTGGTCTGGACAGACTCCTGATACCTTACTTTTTTTAAAGTTTTAACATTTTTAAAATTATATTTATACATACGAATAACCTTAAGTACATACAACATACAATAGTGTACACAAAATAAAATTGTTTAAATAGGAACTAAATTTATTCTTGATATTTTAATAAAGTGTACATTTAGTTTTTAGAAGAGAAATCTTACCTTTTGACTCATGTGATAATGGTTAGTAAGGAACCAACTTTTCATCTCTACCATCATACCAGAAAACTTTTCAGCAAATGTTGGAATGTTTTCAGAACAAAACAGATCTTGCTCAGCCTTAAGAGTATTCTGAAGGAAAATAATACATATGACAAAGAGTACAAAAATAAGCTGTAGAAAATTATGTATAAGAGCTAAAAGTATTCTCAGTTAAATTAAGTTGAACATTTAACTTCAATGAAAAATTTTATTTTTTTTAGTTATAATATACCGACTAGGGGTGTAACGAGTAGTGATTTGGCCAAATAACCGATTATTCGGCCAAAAATATCAGCCTATAGTAACATTAAAAAAAAAAAAAAAAATTTAAATTATTTTTCATATAGAAATAAGTTTAGTTCTTAATGAAAAATAATCAAAACGCAGCTGCTTTATTGGTATGGGGTAAAGAGGGAAAAAAACTTTAATGGAAATGTTTAAAAAAAACAAACTAGATGTTAAAATAATTAGAAATATTTAAGTAAAATAAAAAACTGACTAGCAGGTATTAAAAAAAAAACTGCAGTTGTAAAGTTGAAAAAGATAAATAGAAAAAAAAAATTGTTGTACATAAAATGTTAAAAGAGATAGACTATAAGAAACGCTTTTAAAAATGAAGCACTATCATAAAAATGGCGATAAAAAAAGGATTACACACAAACACAAAAAATAAAAATCGATCTTAAATTTCGGAGGAAAATTATAAAGCTTAATTGCGCTTGGAGAGGTCAGAAGACAAAAATAAGAAATAAAATTCCCTCTTATTTTCTCCGTTTGCAAGGAAAAATTCATAATTCTCTGCACTTTTCCCGTTATTTTAGGTGATTCTTAAACTTCCTGTACTTTCAAGGTTTTCTCTGTGGATTGGCAACCTGAATGATCAGTTTTCTTACAAGCCAGGCAGGGTGAAAATAAATATTGTGTTCCCATTAAAAATGAAAGTTTTTCCAAAGGTAACAAAATTAGAGTTGACGATATATCAGATAGTTTATTTGATAAAAAGTTCAATTTTAACCTCTCCCAACATTAGCTTGTTTTTGCTTTGTTACCAAATGCACAAAAAAAAAATAATAATAAATTTGAGACTACACACTTACTAATAACTTATTTTGGTGTTTACAAAACAGATTTAGAGAGATCAACTTTACCTTTTTGGAATTCAAATTCTCTAATAGTGAATTTGAAATTTTCTGTTGTTCTACAGCCTCATTGTTTAACACTGAAGAAAAGTCATTTAATGAACTTCTTACGTTTGAGTCAACTCTATGAAAAATATCTGTAGCTTGTTGAAATGAGCTCTTAATGTCAGACGAAATACCATCTGGAAAATATAATTATATTTGCAATATTTTACAATAAAGCAATTTTCTTAAAATTATATAACTATCGTTGAACAGATGACCCAATTTTTGGGCTCACAACTATTAACAGGGTATCTGCTACATTTTAGATTTTCAAATTCATGACTTTCCTAGAATTCTTCATGACTTAACGAAGTTGCTATTTTCTCCGATAAAAACACAACAAGAAATTTAAAAAACCATTATAATAACATAAATTGAAATGATAGGTATAACCAAAACTGTCATACTCTGCTTCTTCATATTTATAGATTTTAAATTTGAAAAAAGAGAGTAAAGTAAGAGTTGAAGCAATAAAATAGCTGAAAAAAATACAAAAGCAAATAATTTTTTCAGCAGAATTATATTCTAAAGATGTTTTTCTCAGGGTTGCCACAGAAAAAAATGGACGAAATAGTTGCTTTTAGTAGCCTAAAGTATGAAAATAGTTGCCGAAAACTATGAATATAGTTGCTTAAATAAGAACAAAAATTAATTAAAAATATGACAAAAATTTTGTTAATGACTTAATTGTTATATATCATGATCCATTTAGTCAAGTTGGTGGTAAATATGATAATTTTTATATAAACGTTAATGTTCTAGCACAATTTTCTCTTTCATCAATAATTTATCTAGGATATATACACTCACATATATATTGTGAAAAGTGATTACTCAAATTCGAAATTCACACATCGTAATATCGTATTAAATTCTTTTTTTTTTTTTTAAAAATCATGCGGAATTTCGAAGGCGACATAGAAACGAAATAGACTTACAAAAGAATCTGCAGATTGAATGAATTAAAAAGTGAAAACTCAAATTTGCAATTCAAAATTTTTCATTTTTTAAGAAACAAAAGTACAATGTGTTCAAAAGCTATCTTGGGCGGCAGATTTTGAACCCAATTTATGATTTAAAAAAAAAAAAAAAAAAAAAACAACGCTAGGAGTACAGAAAAGTCTCCCAATAGTCTCCTCTTCCTGGAAATAGTTGCTTTTTTAGCCTTTTCAGGCAAAAAAAGTTGCCATAGTCGCCTCATGCCGAAAATAGTTGCATTTTAGTCACCTGTGGCAACCCTGTTTTCTTGTTCATTCGAAAGAAAGATATACTCCCGATTTTTCTGTTCTCATTTCTGAATAAAATTTTTTTCCCAATGACTGGCTTGCTTCAGTTATAAAATAAAAAAATAACAAAAATTCTGAAATCACAGAAGTTTAAAAGATAATTAATTCACTCTAGAAATGTTTATTCTTTCATTTTTTGAAAGAACACCATAACTTTTAAAGACAGGGATGAGATTAGCCGAAAGGCAAAAAAGCTGAATTTCCACAATAGCAAATTTTACGCAAGCGCAACCCTTCAATAATAAATTCCAGACAGTTTAAGGTAATAAATAATGTGTTGACATACAATTGTGTACTAATCTATTATTATATAAATGACTACATTGATACTTAACATTTAGATAAAATAAAAATTATCAATTGAAAAAATAAAGCTGGAAATTATATTTTTCCTCAGTTCACATAAGAGACAATTATTACTTGAAAAACTACCTTGTTTAGCAAATTAAAACTACTGAGAATATTCAATAATATTTCATTTCTTTTAATAAATACTGTTATGTGATTTATAGCAAATATATCAGTAATATTACTTTTTAAATTATATTGGAAAAAAAACTTTAACAATGGACCGAATCATTATGTTCATATTATAGTCTCTAACTAGAGCCCTTTGAAACATATCAATAACAGTGAAGTAGAAATATATAGTAACTCCTTAACATAAAAAAATTGCTATTTTAGTTTGAAAAATTACATGACAATCAGCAAGTGTTTAGATAATTGTATTTTATTTGATAAGAATTTTGCATTTTATAGCATAAATAACAGCAATTATAAATAAAATTTTGATGATGAGTTAATTAACTCTTTTCAAGAAAAAAAAAAAAAATTAAATTAAATCCCTTTGTAAGTGATTGCTTTTGTTTGCTATATCTTTTATGTTTGCTATATTTAGTCGTTAGTCCATCTTCAAACATCTTGTGACAAATCCTATTTTTTCTTCTTTGCAAGCACAGAATGTAAGTTTTGAATATATTCCCTTCCAGTTTCTCTGATGTTGTAACACTTACATATATTAATAATCGTTGTTAGAAAAACAGTTACATTTATAGTAACTAATTAAAAAATAAATTTTACTTCTTACAAGAATCGCGATAGTTGAGCTTAAAATTGCGTGAATATGAATAACAATTATGGATTTTGAAATCACATGAATATGAAACTAGATATACGATTTTGAAAATGAGAAAATACAAACTGGGATATAGAATTTTTAAAACGCGCAAATACAAATCACGATTCATAATTTTTAGATCGCGTAAATACGAATCATGATGCGCAATTTTTAGATTGCATAAATAAGAATTATGATGCATAATTTTTAGAATGCCTGAATGCGAATCCCAATGCCTTATTTTAAAATCACGTATAAATACGAAAATCGATGTTTGATATTATAAACTGCATGAGCAAATCAAGACATTGAATTTTAAACTTGCGTGAATACGAATCGCTACATAGGTTTTTAAAAAGGCATAAATACGAATCACAATATCGGATTTTTAAATCTCGTAAACAAGAATCGCAACGTACAATATTCAAATCGCGTGAATAAGAATCGCAAAACGCAAATATGAAAAGCTATGTTTGATATTAAAATCGTGTGAATAAGAATCGAGATATTAGCAGATTCCAGGCTTGGGACATGTAAAAGACTTGTCAGAAGCAGCGTCGTTTGAACTACAAAAATCGGATCTATCTGGAGGGCGGGTAAAAAATTCGGAAAATCTTATCTGCTGCGAGTAAAAGGGGAGAAAATAGTTAAAATAAGTAAAAATGAGAAAGGATTGGTAGCTATGTAGTTTGAATTTTCTGTTTCTCTTTGAAAATCGGTGAATTTTCTGAAAAAGCGGAATATTTATAAAAAAAAGTGAAATTTTTAGAAAAATCTGAATTTTTGATAAAAAAAAGTTGAAATTTAAGAGATAAGGGAAAAAAGCGGAAATCCGCTAAAAAGCGGAAAAATCTCATCCCTGAAAGAACATGACAAAAACATTTTATATTTTAATAAAATATGACTGCGAGTGGGGATGTTACTACAAATTCAGATATTCGGAGCACCATGAAATGGGGGAGTATTCTTAAATTACATTTTAAAAATTAGATTTTTCAGCGACCTAAATCCATGACTTTCCATGATTTCCTTAAAAAAATAGTTAAAATCATGACAAATTTTTTTTAATACCGAAATTCATGACTTTCCAGGTGTGTGGATACCCTGTATTAAGGTTCAACTCTATAGCCTTGTAATTTTGGCCCTAATCCAGAAAACAAGGGAACTTCTGGATCAAGTATTGGGATAAATCTGCCTTCATGGAGGACTTTTTGATGGAACTAACCCACATTTGCATTACTTGGAGGGGAAAACCTCTCATGAATAGCCTGACCTCAAGGGGACTCTAACCCATGATCTATCTTCCATTTAGGATATTTTTACATCAGCACTGTGGTTGGTGCGAGCCGGGTGCAGAATTCGTATCGTCCAGCCATTGCTGGGATTCGAACCCTGTTGGTCATTGGCAAGGGAACGCTCTATCTCTTGAACCACCAGAGCTCAAATAAAAATATCAAGATTTTTGAATAAGCAAAGGAAAAATGTGTGAAAAAATCAGAACATTTTCTGTACAATTGTATACACATGAGTCTATTTTTAAAAAAGGCAACAAAAAGAAGTATGATTTACTCTACTCAAGAATAATAAAGGCAAATTTTATAGCAAAAGAATAATAAATTACATAATTTTTAGTTTTAGAATTAGCTTGTTTAGAAAAGAAAGATTATACATTTTCCAACATAATTTTATCAGGCATTGAGCAACTCATAATAATTTCAGATCAATTATAGAAAATTTTTACACCGAAGTTTAATGAAGAAAAATAATAACCAGTATCAATCTTTTAATATACCTTCCCATTAATATTTAATTAAAACTTGTAATTTAGTTTACTTCATTAATCAAATCATTTCAATTTAAGGTTTCTATAATAACAAAATGAAAGCACATTGAATATATCACTGAACATTTTAGTCTAAAAGTAATTTAGTGGATGATTCCTCAATTCACCAAGTAAAAATTCTACAATATGATTATAATCTATCACTTTTAAAATTAGATAAATCAATAATTGTGAACACAAGCAAAAACGAGGAATATCAGAATAAAAAGTTAAAAGTTTTTTTTACCAGTAATGCCAGAACTACAAAATTTGCATCAAACAGCAGCAGTCGCAGTATCATAGCTAGTAATGATTAAAAAATTATAATGCTCTGAAAATAGATTTACCTAAACTTTCTTGTAAGTTTCCAAATTTAGTTTCCTGTTTCTGTTTTAAACTATTAACCATGTCATCTAAGTTAGCAAACTGCTTGTGAGATACTTGCTGAAATTGCTTGAGGCGTTCTTCATTACTTATTTCCACTTTTTGTTTTCGTTCCACCTTCATGTGAAGTTTATTTACGTCACAAGTGCTTTCGTCTACCACATGATGCAGCTGGAAAGAGTTTCAATAGATTAAACACTTAAGTTATAGTTAACCATTACTCACACATATATATATATATATATATAACACTAACTTACCTCCTGATTTTGTACAACTAATTGCTTTTCTTTATGATGGTGAATATTCAGAAGATAGTTCTTTTCATCTCTTTCTAAAGCTGTTTTCGAGAGCACCTATAAAAAGTTCAGTTTTAATAGAAAGGATGATAAAGAAAATGAAGTTTAAAAAAAAAACCTGGTGGTTACCTTTCCTTTAATTAAATACAGTAGAACCTCAGTTACTCAATGACCAAACTTACTACAAATAACAAAAATATTCGAATTATAGAGTATACATTATTTTTTAATCTCTATCAATCAACTCTTAAAAGTCTTTTTTTTTTTTTTTTAAATAATTATGTTATGCACCCATTAAATGAAATTTTAATTTGATCATTCAAGATATGTCTTTCTGTCAAACAGATATAGAAAGGATGATAAATCTTATTCATTTTCTAACTCATTTGTACTAGATAACAGCATTTTTTTTTTTCCTGAATAAATTGTTTTCACATATAACGGTATGATTTGTAATGTTATATTTGTAGCAATCAACTTCACCAAATAACTAAAGAAAACTATAATAAATATGTACATTGTTAAGTAAGTAAGTGCGAGGGAAAAATTGTAGTATATTTTTGCTGAAGAAATTTGAATAATTGAGGTTCTATTGTAATTTGAATATCATTTAGTGCTAAAATCATAAGCAAGGAGGGAAAAAAACATAGTAGCAAATAAATTTGACAGCAGTAATGCCAACCTGTCGTAGTAATTTGACTTTTAAGTTATCTAAATCTTAAATTATCTTATTTTAAATTTCTTCTGCTGTTTCAAAATATCATTACTTATATACTGAACACTGAACTGGAATAAATTTTTTTTTCAACGAACCAATATGAAAATGAGCTGTATGAAATTGCAATTAGGATTAATATTTTTTAATGAACAAAAAAGAAATATTTTAATTAAAAGTGTTTCATTAATTTCAAATGCAACTTATAGTTTTTTATAAAAATAAAATAGAAAATAATTTGTGAACTATACTTCAGTTTACCCTTTTAAAACCTCCGAATTGTTAACTGAATTGAAATAAATTTTTTTAATAAACTGTACGAAGAGATCAATTTGAATTTTTGAGAAACCAATCCTAATCGTACGAGATTTGATTTATAAATAGTAAATTAGTATATATGACTCTCAACTAGACTTTTTAAAATTTTATGACAAGAATAACAATATTTCTTGCATTTAAAATTAATTTGAACTATTCAAAGTATCTAATTTTAAAAAAATGTTACATAATTATACATTTTGATACCCATGATTGCTGTACTTTACACTTCTATCCCCTTATTTAATTTAGTGCATGAAAAAAAGTCTTTTGTCAAAACATTAAGTTATTAGAAGAAAATTTTGCAAACAGCCTAAAAATGAGGACATTTTTTTTTTTAAATCTGTAATTACATGTATAATCAGTTACAGAAGTATAATTGGATTTACATGGTTTTGGAACACATTTGAAGGAAAAAAAGAAAGCAATTTTTGAGAAGGGACTTTTCATGTAAGTTTTGATAAGCTCTTTCACCTTATAAACAACTTGAATCTAAATAGCAAAAATAGGCTAATTGCTCTTCAATTAAAGTCTAAAATTAACTTACATATTACCCCTATCTTTTAAACAATTAGTCTTGGAACTGTAAGTTATAATTTATCATTCACAAAAATATTCCAAATTGAAAA
Source organism: Parasteatoda tepidariorum (assembly GCF_982258835.1). Lineage (NCBI taxonomy): Eukaryota > Metazoa > Arthropoda > Arachnida > Araneae > Theridiidae > Parasteatoda > Parasteatoda tepidariorum. The sequence goes on along the minus strand of NC_141763.1, from coordinate 91,792,565 downwards.
CTTGTGCATGTTTAGGTTTCATAAATAAAACTCAAATGATAAAGAGTTTCAATAATAAATTTTAAATAAAAACACAATTAATTTGCAGCTAAATAATTTAACTGTTAATAGTTAAAATATTTTAAAACCTAATGACAGGAAATAAACAAATACCTTTTCAGTGTAACATAAAGTATCTGTTAACTTTGAAACTGTTTCTTCATGCTGTTTGGTCTTTTTATGAAGTTCCTCCTTTATTTGTGTAAGCAATAGTTCAATCTACAAAAGACAATATTTCACTATTTTATAAAATGAAAAAAGTGTATATGTTTTAATACACTTTTTAGGATTGGAATTTCTGCTCATTTCTAACAAACACCAGTCACTATTTACTACACGGGGAAGTCTTCGGTCGGCTGGATTCGAACTCCCTTTCTCACGAACGCGAGTCCAGTACCTCACCAACCAGGCTATCTCGGACTGGACTTTCCCGTTAGTTTACTTAAATAAATAAGCACTTATATCTAGATAATATTAATTCATATTATTTTTAATTGACTGCAGATACTGTTTTGCATAAATATAAATTACACATAGATAAAATTATATTTACAAGTTTAATTTTGAAAACCAGAACAAATATTTTTGAAATTTCTTTTTTTTAAAATCTAATTAAAAACGGCAAATCATAACCCCAATCTATATGAAATTTATCTGGATACAAAAGTAAGGCTTTTAACTACCAAGCTTTCTGCAAAATAATTTATTGAGAGATAGATAAAAAGTAAAGCTATAAGAATTTTTGAAAATTTCCCAACCTGTTAAAAGTCATGGGAAAAAGTTGCGTTTTATATGAAACTTTTGAATCATTTATTTGTTTACTTGTTACTAATTGTATAAAGTAACTGTAAGTCAAATTTACAAAGCAAGGAATCATACATTAAAACATAAACTTAGCTACCACTAAAATAAATGTTCCAATAAAGCGTAGAAAATTGCCACCCCTACAAAAACTTACATATTTAGGAAATAAAAGATAACATAAGTCCTCTTTAAAAATAGATTATGATAGAACACTTATATTTCAAAATTGTAAGATACTTTAACAAATGTAAACAATATTACACGGAAAAGGTAAAAAAATCAAGCACTGTTACAGGGTTCCCACTCAATTTCAAAAAAAAAATCCTTGACTTTTCCAGGTAAACTAGGTAAATTTCAATGAAAATCGAGACCACGTTTTCATTATAAAACTTTAATTCTTTTATTTGTAATGCGAAATATAAGATTATATGTGTAAAAAAATATCATTAAATGAGGATGGGGAACCTTTCAGTTTGACTAAAAAATGAAATTTTTTTAAACAAATAATTGTAATAGATGTTAGAATTATTTAACTTGAATCTCAATAACTGATTCAGGGTTCCCACTCTATGATGAGATTGAAATTCAAGGACTTTTCAAGGACCTCAACAAAATTTTCAAGGACCTTAATCTAAGACCAATTTTAAAAATTATTCTCTTCTATTTTACTAGAAGCAACAATGCTTGTTGTGGCAATAATTAATTTCAAATATAATACCTAAATGCTTTGCCTATATAGAGAGAAGAAAGTATATGTATTATGGACTAAAATTTATATTTTTTTAAAAACAACCCTACTGGTTTTACATATTAATTCACAAAATCATTTTCAGCACGATCTATAACTAATGGTAATGAGGTGTTAATGGTGAAATTCCTTTAATCCTGTGTATTTCCATGTGAAGGCTGCATGAGAGACAGAGCTAAATCTTAGGTATTCCATATTCCATAACCCCCCCCCTCCTCTATTAAACATCGTTTCTGAAATTATTCATCCATAATTTACACAACCTTCTCTAAATGTTATGCAGCAACAATTCTTTCTGAAAATAAAAATTAGAAGGAACATATCCCATTTTCACCATGTTTAAAAGTATTATTCGTTATGTGTAATCCACAACTGCCAATGAATATGACCTGGTGGGAATATTTCTCTTTTAATTCACACTGAAGCTTCTAACAGAATTTCCAATTGACATAGGGTCCATCCATGGATAATTGAAGTATTTTAGAGAGCTTTTAACCATCATCCATGCATTTGTAAAAAGAGGACAAAATATTTTCTGCAGTTCCATGACCCATAAATTGGGAGGTAAGATACTTAGTGCAAACTTTATTATCAATTCCTTACCATAATGTCCATCTGCTTAGATTGTAGAGACTGATTTAACGTCTCATCAAAGAGTACAGTGTAGCAATCAACATTCTTCAGCTCATTTATAAGAATCCCTTTGAAGTATAGTGCCAATCCAAAGGAGCCCAAATAGGCTCACTTTGTGGCACTACAAAAAAATTGTCTCGCTATACAGCTATCAGCAAACATTTTCGAGAACAATTTACTAATCCCTTCACAGGAGTTACATGAATAATTACTAGTGATGCACTTCAGACTCCAGAGAATTTCAGCATCAAGCACATTCCTTTTGACCAGATAAGAAGACAATGTTACCTCGACCACTAAAGTTTCTGTTTTACATGAGGCACACGATGTTGAAGGAGTATTTACACCAGATGAATTAGACGTTGATGTCTTTGGAAAAAGAGAACTCAAGGCATGAGACTGCTCTTTTGTTTTACCTTTCTTTCATGTGTGATTTCAGAGCAGATTCTTCCATTTTCGCGATATCGATCTCCTTCATGTATAATCGGCACTTGGCTCTGAACTTCTTTTCGGGCATCGATAAAATCCATTCTTTATAAGCTTGATTATCCATCCATTGGGGATTAAAATAGCACTTCCCAGGCATAACTAGTCTAAACTACATAACACAAATACGAAGTCGTGCCTTTGCGAATACGCTTTACAATAAAGTTTTGAAATGACGCAAACGTAAGGACAAGTGCGGATGGTAAAACGGCAAATTTATTGAAAACTACAAGGTACATATTGTTACGAAATTCGAGAGTATTCCAGTTTCGATAAGAAAAAAGATCTAAGCATATGCGACAGAAGATGAAGTGGAGTCTCGCCCCGAACGCATTGATTGTCTGCTGTGCTCCGCGCGCTTGGCAGACACCAAGACGCTAGGCCCGGTTAGAAACGGTAGCGTTAAAAACCACGTGAGAGAGCTCGGGAACAAAACAGAAAGAACGAGAAAGATCCGCGGGTGTTTTATAAAAAGGGCAGGCGGCAGTACTGGACAAATTCAAGGACCTATCAAGTTTTTCAAGGACCTAAGACGTTTTTCAAGCACTTTCAAGGACCTAAATTTAGCACAAAAAAATTCAAGGACTTTCAAGGACTCTCAAGGACCGTGGGAACCCTGTGATTACTGTTACTGACAAGTTAAGACAGGTTATTTTCAAGGTATGACATAGAAATATTCCAGGTTAAATAAATTTCCCTAACAATTCCAGGTTTTCCCTGTTCTCTCTGTCGTTATAAACTAAGCCTAGTGAGAAAAGAAAAAGTTGATAAATCACTGCATTGTAAATAGAAAGAAAAAAAATTTTTTTTTAAAAATCGACGAAAACTTACTTCAACATTTTGTTGTTTCAAAGCTTCTAATTCCTCTTCCTTTACTTTTATTTTATTCTGTGTTTCAGCTATTTGCTTTTCCATTTGTCTAAATGAGAGAAAAGTTAACTATTTTATAATTTAAATTATCTTCAACCAATTATATTTAAAAATATATATAATAAATTATTCCAACCAATAAACAAAGTTAGTGATTTTTTTCAATTAAAATCTAATCTTTTAATACTTTAAAAATACAATTAAAATTGAAATGTTATTAAAAATAAATCATAACAATGTATTAAAACTATGTTGCAGAGTTAAAAATTGGAAATGTAGGATTTATTACAAATGGCATAGAAATGTATCATTATTAACTAAAAAACAAACTTAAAAAATCCGTATTCAATATCTACAATAAATTTCTGAAAAATCCATAGGATATAAAGATTTTTAAAATATCATTTTAAAAGTGATATTTATTTCACACTAAGTTGCTAATATAAGTTTGCTTGCTGAGACTTCTGTAAAAATCATTAAAATATGAAAATTTTTAAATTGATGCTTAAAAAAATGAAAAAAAAAAATATTTAATTTAAATAACTCTTACTCTAAGAAATGGAAAAGTAATAAGGAAGTAGCAAAAATTATCTTTTAACATTTTTCTTTATTACTCTTTTTATGGATTGATTTAGGATATGGATACTTTTTAATTTTGATAAACTTAATTTATGGGTTTGTTTAAAATTCTAAATAATAAAGCTACATTTTTAATAAAAATGCAAAAAGAAATACCAATCTTGCAGATTTGATTTCAACTTAAAAAAAAAAAAATAAAATAAAAAAAAACATTTCCAATGTACACTTATAACTTTTCTTTGAAAGATACATACAAATTATTAATACAGCAAACTTACTTTTAATATAATTTCGGTGTTAATAATTGTCGTAATAAAACCACGACTGCACCTGTAGGATAAAACTCGGTAGCATGAAAGGTTAGGCTAAAACACGTGCTTCAAGTTTTGCAAGTTGTAATAATATCGAAATTTTAAAAACCATGAGAAAATCAATTGATTTAACTGGAAAAAAAGACGTAAACTGGGATTAACGATTGTTTTGAGCATGTTGCAAAGTGATCACTGAAACGTGCAGTTTGAAATTTCCACGTCGTAATATCTGATAAAAGGAAAATTTGATCGAACTGTAGTCAAATTTAAAAGAGGGGGAATATTTATCACATTGATTAAATAATTCTTCTGTTACAAATCGGAATTTGCTACTCATTAAAATAGAGGTTTAAAGGGGGGGGGACACTTTTTCTAGCGAACAATCTTTTAAATGTTTACCATTTCAGAATTACCTTTACGATTACCAACCAATTTTATATTCTTGTGTTTGTCTCAGTAGTGCATTGATTCCAGCAGAAGTTATGATGGAATTATTTTTTTTCTTGGTGTTTATCCAAAGTTGCATTTTTCTCTAACAAATTCGTGTAAAAAAAAAAGAAAGAAAAAAAGAGAGAGATTTAATTGAGCGTGAATAAGAACTTAGGAAGAAAAGAAGCTAGTAAAAGCAGAATAAATATCTCGTTAAACAAGATTCTGCATAAGTAACAGAATTTAAATTTTAGGAACACTGAGAATTGTTAGGATATAAATTATTGATTTGCAGGGTTGCCCCAGAAAAAAAAAGGAACAATATAGTTGCTTTTAGTAGCCTAAAGCATGAAAATAGTTGCCATAAACTATGAAAATAGTTGCCTAATAAAAACAAAAATTTTATTAAATGACATAATTGTCATATACAATGATCCATTTAGTCATGTCTGTGGCATATATAATATTTTTTATACAAACATATATAAAAATTTTAATATCAAACAGTTAATACATTTGCAGAAAATTAAATACTTTTAATTACAGTACAGAAAACCAATCAATCAAAACCAACAAAATCCGGAAAACCAAAAAACCGGAACGAAATTCGATAAATTTTCCCGCCATTTTTTAAATTTTTTTTTTCTCATAAGATTTCAGGATTTTTCTTTCTTTTTTGAAAGATGTTTACCTTACCATCATTTTGGAAATAATCATTAGTGTATTACTTCATTGTTTTTTCTTCTTTTTAAGATTATTTCCAAATATTTTTTTTTTAGTTGAGTTTGACAATAAAAAACTGCTTTTTGTAGCGATTTAGAAAACCAGAAAAGTCAGTTATCCGGAATAGCGATGGTCCCGATCGTTACGGATAGTCGGTTCCCTACTGTACTAGAAATCACTCAAAAAATCTGAACTAGAACTACTGAACTAGAAATCATTCTGTACTAGAAATCATTTTTTATTAAAAAAAAAAACATATTTATTTTTACTAAAAAATTTTCAGTTTAACTAAGAATTGATTTAGCAAATACATATATTGTGAAAAGTGGCTATTCAAATTCGAAATTCATGCATCATAATATTGTATTGAATATTGGGTTTTCTAAAATCCTACAGAATTTCGTTGCAATGACCGTTGAAAAAGCGACTGAGAAACAAAATATATTTACAATTGAATCTGTCCAAATTTAGAGCAGTAAAAAGTGATGACTCAAATTTGTAATTCAACATTTTTAATTTTGTGTGTAGGCTGCAGGTTCTTTATTTAACCCAATTTATGCTAAAAAAAACATCGTAGAAGCATAGAAAAGTCTCCTTATCCTGAAAATAGTTGCTTTTTTTTTTTTTTAGCCTTTTCAGGTAAAAAACGTTGCCACAGTCGCCTCAGGTCGAAAATAGTTGCAAATAGTCACATTTTAGTTGCCTACGGCAACCCTTGATTTGAAGAACTCGATGGTCTTGAGATTTGCGGAATTCGGCAAATTAGTGGAAAAAATCACATGCCTTGTATATTTAAAACATCTCAGTAAACAAAAAAAAAAGTCTTACTCATAATTCAGAGCATCAACATAATATCCTTCTCCATTTCGAGTAGCAAGAAGTTCTTTTCGTAAGCGTTCAATTTCCTCCGTTAATTCCTAATAGAAAATACAACATTTTATCAATATCAAAACCGATTATCTGTTTTGTATTAAAGACGAGATAGTATTTTCATAGCATTATGGGTATACACAGAAGAATTCATTTAAGTAAATTTGTAAAGGTTGATTGCCAATTAGAATTCTTTATTAAAGTTAGTGTGAATATTTTAAATTAAATTCAGTGATGATTAAATAAAATATAAACAAGTTCAAGACTATTTTTTTTCTTGATTCATTAATGTCAGCTAAAGTGGAAAAAAAAATTGGGACCCCAAAACCCCACCTTCCCATAAGAGCAACGAAAATGAATTAGTCATTAAAACGAACAGAATGTGAAAAATAACCTATCATTGTTATTCGACACTTGAAGAATGATTTCTAAGAAAACAAATGCAAAATATCGCTTTTGGCATTCCTGACACACCAATAAAAAGGGTGCCAAGAATGCTTCTTTTAGTTCTGATTCTAAGATCTGGGAGTTGTGAGTCTAAAGTCTAACAATGGAAAAAAAACTATTGGGTTCTTGGAATTTCGATAACAATAAGGAGATAGTTCTCCAAACCAGGAAATATGTAAAAATTAATAAAAGTAATTGGGTTTTTTTTTTTTTTTTTTGAATTTATATTTTAGTTGCTGCTACAATTTTAAAATGTCAGCTCGATCCCTGTGGTGGAATTTTTCCTGCAAAAAAATTCTGCCACATGAATTCCACAAAAAAATTCTCTAGCAGAAATATCTTTCAGCGCCATACTTTTGAAAATAGCGAACATATATATTGCTATTTTAAAATAGCAAAAGCACTGATTTTACAAGAAAAAACAGCAAATATTTTTTTTTAACTGAGCATGCAATAGTTCTTTTTATATATACTAATATTATGGGTGATATTTTTGCATTTAATTGGGAGACAAATGCACTAATTAATTCCTTTTTCGTATTTTGTAAATAATCATCACATTAAAAAATTATGAAATAGTATTTATTAAAAAGATTGACGACGAAATCACCCGAATTAATAGGACTCTTCAAAAAGGGGTAACTTAAATGCTTTAAATGAGATTAGGTTGTTGCAATAAATAATGCTGCATAATAGTATCTGATTTTAAAAACTTTGGGGAAATCAATAGCAATAGCTGTCAAAAAATCAATTGCAAAAACTGCCAAAAAATCAGTAGAATCATTGACTTAAAAAGTAAATACTCAAATGCACGAGTACAATTTCCCATATTGTCAGAAATATATATTTAAAAACCACGTGAAAATCAATAACAACTGATGGAAATATAATCAAAACAATACATAGATTTATGATACTATCGTCATCAGAAAAAGATTCGAATTTTATGTGTAAACTTTTGCAGAAAAGAAAACCAAAATTTTTTGCTTTTCAAAAGAATGTTGCCTCGATTTTGCCATGGAGAACTCAATTTAGTTTAAAATAGCAAAATTGTGGATAGATTTCAAAAATAATAATAAAAATAACCACCGTCTTACACGTATGTGTGCTCGTATAGTCCTTTTTTCATTGAGAACAGGCTTGTTTGTTATGTTCTTAGCTTTAGTAGCATAATCCAAGGTTGAGAGTGTCTCTTCCAAATTACACTGAGCGGGGGATATAGTTGCAATGAATGATGTCTTTGTATGGCCTCCCAATGAGTCTTGCAACAGTCTTGTCAACTTGCTTTCCCTGAAAAGAAGCAAAATTATAAACAGAACAATTTCAATACAGAAATAAAAAAGTAAATACGGCAAAGAAAAAAAAAGCTTATGTACAGAATTTAAAAATATCTGTATTAAACTCTTAATATTTCTTCATGATTTAATTCCACAAGTGGTTCAAACATTTTTTAATATCCCTGATTTGATAGTCATCCCTAAACCAAAGAAATATAAGCAAATGAGATTTTTTTCACCAAACTAGGGGTGCACAACCACAGGAGAGCCTGATCACAATTTTTTTTTTTGATAAATAAAAAACTCAATATTTTTAAAATGATACAATGAAACCTCTTGGGAGTAACGATTCTCCATTCCTCAGTAGAATGGTCATTCATGGAGGTTAGTTGTTCTTAGAGGTTACCTTCATTGACTTCAAAATTGTTATCGAAGGTAAATGATTTTTCACAAACTATATTAATTTCAGTCAGGTTCATTTCCTTGATGTGGAAATGCCACGAGGTTTGCTTGCTTTTTCTAAAATAACCTTAGTTTTCTAATTTAACTTCCAACTCTAAAAGTAAATCATTAATAGCATTGAATTTAGTGCATTATGACTGCTACATGAGGTTGTATGGCCAAAAAGAGCTCTTTAATTGCAGCTTCACACAAATATTACACATTTTATTTTAATCTACTTATTTGTTTTTTTAAATTTTTTGTTCGGATACTTTGTGTTTTCTTAATTGACCTATTCCGCATTTTGGTGCAGGTGTTTGCTCAGTCGCTGGAAGAGGTTTTATTGGACTCTCCTAAAAGTTTCCACATCACAAAGTCTATGGATAAAATCAGTGCCTCCTAACAGTGGTCGTAAAGAGAGGTGGTTTTTCCTAGATGTTTCACTGTATTATTTGAGTAATCTCTTTTTGACTCACTGCAATGTTTACATAAAAATTAACATATTTTCCACTAACAGGATTGAATATGTGTGCGATCCTTCACTCAAAAAGTTTGCCCACCCTAAACAAAGTATATATTTTTTGATTTAAAAAAGTGTAACCATAATTGGCCAGTAGTGGCCTCCACTCAAAAAAGGTTGTCCACCCCTACACAAAACTATATATTTTTTGAAAATAAATTGGTTTTAAAAAAGTGTACGCTTAATTAAAGAATCGGCATGAATGAATATGTCATTATTTTTTTCTTCTTCAGTTTCATCTTCAAAGTAATTTAATTAAAGTACTTTGTTGTTATATTGCAGTTAGGTCATATATTGTTAAATCAGTACATTCTTGCCTTTTAAAACATGCATAGTCAAAAATTTGAAATTTGGCTACAACAAATGAGCTATACATACCTGTATGGAACATGAGGCTGATTTTCTATTAAAGCTGTAATTACTCTTCCTAACGTCAAGAGGCTCATATTTATGTTACCTAAAGAAATATAAGAAATCAATAAAAAACAATTGAAATTAATAGTGTTTAATTTAAGCAGTTCATCCAACCAAAAATTATAAATTTATGTGAGCTCCATGCAAAATAATTTTCTGTTTTTCTATTAACAAATAAATATTTTGATTATATCCATTTCATCCAACACAAGTATTTTTCAAATTTATTAACTTATTTAAAAATTATTCGAGGTCTATTTCACATAATATAAAATGTATTGGTAAACATTAAAATATGGCAATATGTCTAAAACAGTTCAATCTGAATGATTTAAGTACTGCGTTTATAATTAAGAGAAGAATGGAATTATCAAGAGCCCTAGAAATAAAACGTGACAAACTTATTTATGTCTCTCTGTAGATTGGTAAGTAAGTATTTTGAGTTGCGCTAGAGCTGCACAATGGGCTATTAGCATAAATTTTATTATGTCAACAAACATTTTGTAATATTTTAAATATAAGCATTTAATTTTTATTTATTCAAAAAATTAAGAAGAAAAATATTTAGTTAGTAATTTTTATTTACATTATACTAGAGCTGCAAAATGTGCCACTGGCAATAATCTGGGAAACATCTCTAGGATCTAACAGGGAAAAAACTAGAGGGGGAGAGAGGGGACAAATATATTTAAAGCCTATCTACATTATAAAACCTACCAATCCAAAAACTCATGTTAAACTTCCAACAATAATTTCAGACCAACTGCTCAGTAAAATTGTAAATTGCTTCTTTTTGGTTTCTATTAATTTAATCTTACTTTGTTTAAAACCAACAAATCACATAGCTTTTTAGCTTGAATAAAAAACATGATTGCATTTATTCAGTGATTAGTTTGTAATGCAATTAATGATATCTACAACTACTTCTGAAAACTAGTTCTAGAAATTAAAGACATAGCTTAAGTACAAAACATATTTTTTTTAAAAACAAATGCTACAAACACAATACACAAATAGCTACAAACACAATAATGACTATAATAACTTACTTGCTTCCCGAAACCTCTGGTTTATACAGCCAGACCGACCAACACATTCACTTCCTGCAAGATCCACCTAATGGAAAAGAAAAGGCATAATAGACAGTGAAAAACTGAGACGTTTCTGTGTTCGCCTTTCAAAAATACAAGAAAAATAGTTACAAAGGTGTAGGAGAAGCATGTCGAGAAACTATTTGACTTTAAAATTTAACCTTAACTGCGACATAGCCGCATTTATTGTAAGTAAGCAGAAGTTGAATGATCGCCTCCGAATTAAGAGGTTGAAATGTATGCGCTGTTCCTTTGCAAAACATTGATGCATCGTCTAATCTTGTTTGTTATGTTTTTGTTAGAATATTAAATGTTTTCAAGATATGGACAGTAGTTAATTCCTTCAATGACAGACCTTGCTAATTTTTAATAATAACATCTTTTGATTTAAGAATAGCAATCTTTTGAAGGGAAACAAAAGCAGTCCATCTTCCCTTGGCCAAACTTGAAGAATTACCACAGAAAATACAGGTAAGGTAATTTTACCTTTACATATTAAGAAGTGAACATAGTATAGGTATTATTAATTTTGTTAATTTTACAAGCAATATATCAAATTTAACAAAGAAAAAGGTTTTTTATTTCAACACCTTAAATTTGTCTTCCGAAATCTGGTAAGATGCACATGCATTGGTATTTGCAAAATAGAAAGATAATTCAAACATTTATTTTAACACCTAAAATTTGTTCTTTTAGGATAAAGTCTAGTACTTAAATTAATCTCTGCAATATATTGTTATATTTTGTTTGATGTTATGGATTTAAAATTTTGAAGATGCCCCATCCTATTCTGTTCGGCATTTAATTATTCATGTGAATTACAATTTAAATAAACTATAAACTATCATATTAAAAAATATATAAATTTTTTAAGTCATTTTCAGTTTAGACGTATCAAATTATAAAATAAAGCAGTTTCAAACTGCCATTACTTTTTAAACCCTCAATTGGAATGATGACTTATTAAGAGCAGTGGTGAATCGTTTAAGACCCATTTAAAACCAAAACCATCATCATTCTATTAACATTTGAACCATTTTGAAAAACTACATAACCATTCATATTAATGCTAAAAATTGTACTTCCAAATAATGACATTAACATAAATAATGCTGAAATTTCTCTGCCCTGATTATCCAGGCAGAAACTTCTTTTTTACACATACTCCTGAAATAGCATTCAGATATTAAATGCTCATTTGCATGTTAAGTAGAGTAGTAAAGTAATAAATAAGCTTATTTAAAATCTTTAGTTATTATACTGTTCAATCATATTTGCACATTAATGGAACTAAAGTGAATATTTTAAATTCTTTAGTCAAAATATTAATTAATAGTGACAAACGATGTCTGTTAAATACTTTTTAATGACTCGGTTACTTTTAATTTGCCAAAACGCAAAAAAGCTGAATTTCCACGATAGTAAATTTTACGCAAGAGCAACCCTTTAATAATAAATTCCAGACAGTTTAAGGTAATAAATAATGTGTTGACATACAATTGTGTACTAATCTATTATTATAAAAACGATTACATTGATACCTAACATTCAGTGAAGAAAAAAAATTACCAATTGAAAAAATAAAGCTGGAAATTATATTTTTCCTCAGTTCACATAAGAGACAATTACTACTTGAAAAACTACCTGGTTTAGCAAATTAAAACTACTGAGAATATATATCAATATTTCATTTCTTTTAATAAATACTGTTATGTGATTTATACCAAATATATCAGTAATATTACTTTTTAAGTTATATTGGGAAAAAAAACTTTAACAATGGACCGAATCATTATGTTTATATTATAGTCTAATCTAACTACAACCCTCTGAAACATATCAATAACAGTGAAGTAGAAATATAAAGTAATTCCTTAACATACAAAAATTGCTATTTTAGTTTGAAAAATTACATGACAATCAGCAACAGTTTAGATAATTGTTTTTTATTTGATAAGAATTTTGCATTTTATAGCATAAATAGCAGCAATTATAAATAAAATCTTGATGATGAGTTAATCAACTCTTTCCCCCCCCCCCAAATTTTTTTTTAATTAAATCCCTTTTTAAGTTATTGCTTTTGTTTGTTATATCTTTTATGTTTGCTATATTTAGTCGTTAGTTCATCTTCAAACATCTTGTGGCAAATTCTATTTTTTCTTCTTTGCAAGCAAAGAATGTAAGTTTTGAATATATTCCCTTCCAGTTTCTCTGATGTTGTAACACTTACATATACTAATAATTGTAGTTAGAAAAACAGTCACCTTTATAGTAACTAATTTTAAAAAAAATTTACTTCTTACAAGAATCGCGATAGTTGATCTTAAAATTGCGTGAATATGAATAGTAATTATGGATTTTGAAAATGAGAAAATACAAACTGGGATATAGAATTTTTAAAACGCGTAAATACAAATCACGATTCATAGTTTTTAGATCGCGTAAATGCGAATCATGATGCATGATTTTTAGATTGCATAAATAAGAATTATGATGCATAACTTTTAGAATGTGTGAATGCGAATCCCAATGCCTTATTTTAAAATCACGTATAAATACGAAAATCAATGTTTGATATTATAAACCGCATGAGCAAATCAACACATCGAATTTTAAACTTGCGTGAATATGAATCGCTACATAGGTTTTTAAAAAGACGTAAATACGAATCACAATATCGGATTTTTAAATCTCGTAAATAAGAATCGCAACACGCAAATATGAAAAACTATATTTGATATTACAATCGTGTGAATAAGAATCGAGATATTAGCAGATTCCAGGCTTGGTACCTCTTAAAGGCTTGTTTGAACTACGAGAATCGGATCTATCTGGAGAGCTGGTAAAAAATTCAGAAAATCTCATCTGCTGAGTGTAAAGGGGGAGAAAATAGGTAAAATAAGTAAAAATGAGAAAGGATTGGTAGCTATGTAGTTTGAATTTTCTGTTTCTCTTTGAAAATCGGTGAATTTTCTGAAAAAGCGGAATACTTATAAAAAAAATGAAATTTTTAGAAAATCTGAATTTTTGATAAAAAAGCTGAATTTTAAGAGATAAAAGTGAAAAAAGCGGAAATCCGCTAAAAAACGGAAAAATCTCATCCCTGAATTTGGGGGTTAAAGTATATTTAACCCCCAAATTAAAATTAACATTTCGTTTGGAATGAACTATAGAAAAATAACTGGGGGGTGAAAAAAAGGGGATAAACTCCAGCTTCTTTTTTACCTTGACAAAAAGGCTATTTGAAGATTTAATATTCTTTTGAAAATAAGAATGAAATAACATTTGTAACTGAAGTGTTTCACTAGTTTTGAATGCGACTAAACTTTCTTTTTTTAAAATTATCTTAATAATCCTTAGTTTTCCATTTTTGAAATTTGAGCATGCATTCATTGGATTAAAAAACTCTTAAATGCAAATTTTTGAAACAACTTGTCTTTACAAGATCTGATCTTATTTTCTAAAAATAGCAAATACGTATATGACCTCAAATTGACCCTTAAAAAATTTCATTATAAATTTTTTTTTTTTCGAAATTTTTTTATGCAGTATAAAGTAGAACACGTAAGAATTTTCATTTACTCTAGAGTAATTTGTGGATTGTCTCTTAAATGAATCGTTCATTGGATTAAAAGAATTTTGAATTCAAATTTTTGAAACAACATATCTTTACAAGATTTGATCACATTTTCTAAAAATGGCAAATAGGTATGACAAGACCAAAAAAGAGAAGGGGGGGGGGAGAGAAGAATATTAGGACAAAATGTTAAAAATCAGAACAGAATATTTTTTCTCAGGAAAATTAGGGATATGAGGAGAGTTATATACCTTGAAAATACATGGAAAAAAATACTAACCAAGTTTAATTTTCCCGTTTTAACAAGCTCTTCTCCATCGACAGTGTTCTCTTTAATATGTACAGTAACAGAAAATACAGTGTGACTACGACTTGAAGAAGCATTCAATAGAGTTGCAGCTGTTTGTCTGCGAGCAGTACCCTTTTCCAATATTGCATAAACTTCATCTTTACTGTTCACCACAACTTCTTCAAGTCCATCAATATGAACTGATCCCTAAAAATAAAATAAAAAATTAATGATGATTAATTATAAATGAGAAAAAATTGCGATAACAAGTAACCCATTGGCCAAATGTTTTTTTTCTTTCTGGATTGACTTTCATAAACACATCAAGACTTTAAGCCCAGAGTTGCAGAAACTGCATCAATTGTTGTTTCCCCTCTTCTTGCAAAATGGGATGTTGTGGATTCAATTCCAGCCAATATATGTTTATTGATGAGCCACAACATTCCTTTTCCCTTAAAGTTTCTATATTTACATTATAATCATCAGCCAAAACCGTAATTACGAATAAGTCAATAATAAAAACACTCTTAAATAATATTATGTAAAAAATAAAAAAAATTTAAAATAAAAACTCAACATGGTATAAATAGAACACCTATTTTCCCAATGGATAAGAATAATTGGAAGTTTTAGAAATACCTCTAACAGAAATTTTTTTTACTCAATGATGAGATGACTCTTGTTATCAACAATCTTTTGCCATCAAACAAGTAAATTTTCAATGCCGAATTGATAAAAACTAATTGATCTAGAGATATCATTTAGTAAATAAATTTTTTAATCCAAATTCCAAATTTCCAATCCAAATTTTTTAATTTTTCTTCCTCCTATTTAGAAAATTTTGTAACAATTGCAATAAATGTAAACCTCTGGCAAATGTGATCGGTAAGATACCTTCCACCATTATTCCTAAATTTTTTACCAGTTTCCCTGATCGATAAGAGTTGGGAAATAACTTTAAAAAAACTCTTTGGCATATACAAGCATTTAATGTACTAACATAAATATTGAAAAGAATTTCAGTAGTAGCTGCTGTGTTATTATCTCAGTAGCAGAACTTATGGAATGTATCTTCAGCACTATCTTCTTTAAATCCAAATTTATTTTGGATATTAACGTGGTCGGTTAAAGATTATTGAAATATCCAGTCCGATTTAACATACATGTGTAAAATTTACAAATATAAGGTCTCTTAAATATTATGCATAAAATCTTTGTAGTTTATATGTAAGTTGAACTTTCTGCAATGAAACTAAAAAATGAAATAAATCCTTATATAGCTAAACCAGCAATCAAGTAGCAGAAAAATATTCTTTGTTTATTGTGATGTCTTTTCAATCCAGCTTTTTGATTTTTATTACAAACAAATTAAAATATGTTTTTAAAAAAAGTAGTTAACACTTTTCCTCTTTTTTGATTTAAAAATGAAAAACATTCTGCAGCACCCAAAGCCATTCGGGGGGAGGTAATCAATATGCGGTTACTGCCCATGTGAAATTAAAAAAGGTTACAATGCAACAAAGTACATTTTCTGGTAATTAGCAGGCCATTTCAAACTTAATTACATTGATAAGTCCCATATTGAGAATTCTCAGTACTTCAAGTCCGAAAAATAGATTTCTCCGTATAAAAAACTTACTTTCTTTATAAGAAGTTATTTTGAATGCAAAATCATTTTTAAAAAAATAATAATAATTTTTATATTAAAAAGAGCTGAATCAATTTAACAATAATTCATGTAACTGTCGTTCTTACTAGAAAAGAACTAGCAAAGGATATTTAAGTATTTAAGATCTATAAAAGAATACCTTTTTGGATGTATTTTCATAGATGCGAAGTTTGATAAGATCTTTAGAACTTAATAAATCAATAAGTTCTTCGTTGTATAATTCCAAAAAAGATACTCTTACAGCAAATTCCACATTATCCTCCTGATTTAGTTCTTCAAACAGTTGATGTAAAGATCGTGGTATTAATCCAGCCTCCGGGTCCTTCAGAAAGAAACAAAAAGAAAATTATCATAGTCATTAGTTATAAGCAACCTTATTTGAAATACAGTAGAGTCCTGATTATCCGAGAAATCAAATATTTCAAGGATTTTTTTTTGCTCCAGTTTATTTTTTATTTTCAAAACTACCGCCGAAAAAAATTCTAAAATTTATCTTCCTAACACCAAGAAAAAAAAGCTGACGGAAAACAGAAGATTACCGATGAAATGATCGTTATTACCGTCAATAACAAAAATGAATCTATCAAAGATGAAGGCAGTAAAAATGAAAATCAACCTATAAAAATCTCTCATACAGATGGACAGGGGTGATTGAGAGCCCAATTCAAAAATCCCGAAAATTTCTAGAGTAAAACCATTCATGATAATACATAAATATGATCAATGATTTCTTGAAACTTCCGGACCTTAGATTTCAGGAAATTTTAGGATCGCGGTTAGCGAAAAATCCGGAATTTTCCGGAGCACAATCATCTCTGGATTGACTAAAAGCTAATGAAAGAGCTATTGAATACATAGAACAACAAGAATAGGCAACACTAGACTTCCTGTTTTCCCTAAAAAAATGGCAAAATGCTGCTGCAGAAAAGCACCAACGTAAAAAAAAAAAAAAGATTAAGGACTTTGTTCAGTAAAAACTCTAATTCTCGTAAAATACGCTCTTTAAGTGTTTTTAAGTAAGCTTTTTCATTATTATATGAATTGCATGTGGTGTACTCATAAAAATTTTTGTATTTGTTAAATATATTACATTTATACCTTCTATTTTTCTTTCCCTTTGCATACTCTTCGTTGTAACAAAGTTTTCGTTTATCTGAGTTTGTCGTGGTCCACATCAACGCAGATAATTAGGACTCTACTGTATTTCTATTAATCACAAGGGTAAAATAGGAAACAATGGTTTGTCATACATAACATTTTGTAGCAAGCATAAGTCTCTCTGAAACAGTCACAAGTAGGGACTAAAGGCTTTGTAGATTTTATATCATTTACAATTTTTCTTTCCAAATGACTAATGGTTGATATATTTGAAGGCAAAATCCAATATATAAAATGTAATGCTCTTCATAAAATTATTTAAGTTACCTGCATTTTACTTTATTTTCATACACTTATCTTATTGTAGTTTGTTTCAAATATTTCTATACTCATGTCCACAAAATAAGGAAAATTTAGAATCACAAGGAAATTAAACACAAAAATAAATATTTAAACTGTAGAATTACCACACACATCTTCATGAATAACCTGCAAATTACATGAAATCACCAGATGATGCCGATAGTGTGTCACAATGTTGAGAGGGATGGTGGTATTTGCTCATAAGCATTCTGTAAGTTGCTCAGTGCCATAACCAAATAGTTACAACACAGAAGATGGATTTTTTTCCGGGAGGGGGGGGGGCAGAATCATTGGATGCCTGGAATGTGGTCATATTCAGATGGAAATATCTAAGGAACTTGGAATTGCATTGGAGTGTCATTTCTAGGCTTTGACAGCAATCCCAAGATGATGAAAATGTCAGTAAATCATGTTACTGTACAATCCCTCCCCCCCAGTTACTAAGTCGAATGAAAACCAGTACTTGGTAGTCTGCCAAAAGAAGCAAAGAGAGTGTTCTACCACCTCATCAGATATCTGCAGCCACAGGTATCACAGTTTAAAGGCAAACCATGTACAGACGTTTCGGAAATATTGATTTAAATATCAGACATTGGATCAAATCCAAACAAATCATGAGATGACGAGTTTACATGAGGATGCCTATTTAAAAATTGCAATAATTGAAAGCAACAAAAAAATAGGGCATTGAGCAAAAAAAAAAAAAAAAAAGAGAGCAATTACTGATTTTTTTTTAAAAAAAAGTAAGTTTTAATTTGAAAAAATTTATGTTGTTTCTATTCAAAATATATCTCAGGGTAAAAATAAACAAAATAAGCAATGAGTTTTAAAAAGCAATTACCCAGTTATTTATCTTTAGCCATTCTTAACTTTTTATTTCCTGCTACTCTAAGTGCTTGTGTATTGTCAAATGAGCTACTTTTAGTGTTGTGATTTTTTCCCCAATGTTTATTGAAATTCAGCAATAAACTTAAAAAAAATCAGCATAAAACTAATCTTTTCCTGCGAGAACAGAACATATAGAAAATTAAAGGTGGGCATAATTTCGATTTAACCAATCATCGTAACATTCTGTTTGGCGAGGCATTTTGCAGCAAACAAAACTTATGTTCCTATCACCAAATGTTTATGCTTGTAAAGATTGAAAATAATTCCCCATTCATTTAATTGCATGTGAAAATAGGAACATTATAAGAACAGTGAAATATTATATCTTAACGAAGTTATAAGAAATATTGTCCATGCTTCCTGCTTTCGTAACCAAAGCAAACCAGCAAATGTGAAGTGGCCTATATTTAGAGTGAGTGTAATGAATACAAGTAGAAAGCATCATCCAGAAGTATTAGTCCATACAAGTAGAAAATAATAAAAGAAACAAAACAATAAAATATTTAAATACATACACATCTTAAAAACTATATCAAGAAGATATAAGAATGAATAATATATTTCTAAACACTTACATCCTCCCAAGAATATTTAGCATTATTTCTTCTTTCACCCTCCATTGTATAGGTTTTACCTGTCCCTGTTTGACCATAACTATTAAAAAAAAAAAACATACATAAGAATTTTATGAATTAAACTTATTTTGTTATTAGGGTTCACACCAGTATTGTAGCAATTATTGCCAAATGTAATACAAATGTCACTGAAATCATAGGCATAAGCAACAAATTTGTCACCTTAAAATACATTTAAAATTTACATAGTAACGAGAAGAGAAAAAAATTATTTCGTTCCACACGTAGTAAGGAATTTAACTTAAATAAAAAATTTCTCTTTTTGTGAGTTCGATTAAAATATTAATTTAATGAGTTACTATTATAAATACATAATAAAACAAAGATTCTTTTGTTTATCAATATAAGTCAGTTTGAAAAACGAAACTATACACATATTTCTCTTTTCTAGTAAAAAAATGATAAAAATTGAATCACGTAACTAATCCCTCAATATTTACTCAACAAAATTTCATTCATATAATTATGACAATTAACAAAACGAAATTCTAAAACAATATACCAGCAGTTAACGTAATGTAGATCACAGTGCCCAAACAATATATTTTTCTATAGCTTTTAACACAACCAGCAAATTATACTGCTCTCTCATCAAGAATTAAAATAAAGGGAATAACTGTTTACAAACATTTAATATTGTTTTGATTCTATTGTTTAAACTGTATTACAAATTAAATCTAACAACAACAAAAAAAACTTACTCGGGAAGTTTAAAAAAAAAATAGTCATGTCATGCAATGACTTCATGAAAGAGCCCAAGACTTCCGGTAGTTTTTTTAAAAAATTTTTTTAGGATAGATGGTGAATATAATAATCAATAGACTACATTAATTGTTTAAAAAATATATCTAATTGAAAAAAATTAATAAGCAATCCGCATTAATACAATATCACAAATTTCAATTTAATAATAAAACTTATAAAAGTTTGTCTGTAAACAAATAGTTGCTTGTCTTAAATCGAAAAAATACTACTAAAAAAGAAATGATCTCAAATTAAAAATATGAACTATAAATCAAGAGGCTATAAGAAATATATCAAGAAAACTGATTATTTTTTAATATTTTTTAAAACCTTCGTAATTCCATGATTGGAACAAAAATTTGTATTAGCAGATATTACAGGAATATTTGCTAAGAAACTTTGAAGGAAACATTGAATGCTAACTAAAATTAAAAAAAAGAAGAAATTAAATATATAATCTTACGCTAAAATTGTACAGTTGAAACCTTTTAAAACTTCTTGAATTAAAGGTGCAGCAACAGATTTATAAACATCAATCTAAAAATAATGAAAATCAGATATAAGTATATTTTAAACATACAAATAGTCTTACAAATAAAAGTGAAAGTCAAAGAATTTTCATAAAATTTTGTCTTATGAACTATAAGCCTCCACAAAGGGAACCACCATACTGAATGGCATACATGCGAGATTACTTCCCATCTCTCTAGCTGCAATTGGTAGCGGATTACAACACGTCACTTACTCAATGGCTACCCAGAAGCCTAGACCTAATACTTTGTGATTTTGTCCAATGGAGGCAGGTGAAGAATAAGGCATTTGTCCATCCCCCCTTGTTGATCTAGTGAAGCTAAAACAGCGTATTACAATCACTTTTGATGAACTTGATTAATATACCTTAACACAAGCTTGGACGGAAATGGATTACTGTTTTGATGTAGGCCATGTGAAAAGGAAGTTACACATAAAACATTTGTGATTGTCTTTAGCAAAACTTGGTAATCCCATTTAATTTTGTTACAGGTAACGTAGAATATAAATGGTTACAAATATTGCCCAAAACAGACTCCAAAGATCAGCACGGAAAAAAAGTCAGAAGAAAAGCAGGACAATTAATTTTTTTAAAGTAATAGAAAAGGAAGAAAATCCAACTACTAAATTATAATAAGGAAGACTATTACACCTTGTGAAATAGGCTGTACTTGTTATATTAAGCTTTCACTGTATTATAAAGGAGTCAGAAAAAGATCTGGAACATCAGGAATAAAAGGTTAAAAAAGAAGAATCTGGACAAATGTTTATTAAAAATAAGAAACATGTTTAGAACATTAGCTCTTAAAATGATCATATATTGTACTTCAATATTTACAAAAATATTTTACCGCCATTCTAGACTGCCTTAAAAGTATGTTTTCTTGTTGTTATTTTTAAAGATATTTACGAAGAACAAACCTTTCAAACTTTTCTGAAGATGGTAAAATCAAGGGTAAAACTTAGTTTCTTTCTTTTTTTTAAAAAAAAGGGGAGAGAAAATATTTTTAATCTATTTTTTTTTTTTTAAATATATAATATACCTGTATACTTGTTATATTACCTCGAAATATTTATCCAAAATTACTAACTGAAAATAAAGTGAAGTATCTCTGGTTATTTTATTTAATTGAAAATTTAGAATAATGCAAGCCACAATTGTATACAAGATAGCATTTTTAGAAATCAGGTTCATTGTATCAAAGCATGCGATAACAAGCAATTAGTTTTGCATACTATTAGTCACCATGTCACAAGAATGCACTAGAAATAATAAATATCTAGCTAAAAATAAACTAAAGAATTACTACAATTTTATCTAATTTTAAAATTTACATTTAATTGAAAACTCACAATAATGCAAACCACAGTTGTATACAGGATAGCATAGTTAGAAATCAGGTTCATTATATCAAAGCATGAGGGCTCATTATATCAATCATTGTATACAAGATAACACCTTCAGACACTACATTCAAGTTACCTGCTTAACATCTGGAGGAAAGACTTTGTCAAAAGTAAATTCTTTATTCCTGTCCCTCACAACAACCTTCTTTTCTTTTTGAATAACATCTACAACAGAGAATGAATCTTGTTTCCGCTCTATACCATTTAGTGGCCTATAGGAAATAAAAGACTATGAAAAATACAAGGAGTGAAATTAACAAAAGTTATACAGTTTCTCCCATAAAGCAGACACCTCAAGATTAATTTTAATTAATTATTTTATTAGGTGGGAGAGAGCAGCTTTCACATGCTGCTTTTTGAATGTGAGCTTAATTCTTTTAACTTTTGAAAAATAAGCAAGCATTTGAATGCCGACTTTTCGAACAATCTAGTTCATAGTTTCAACATAACTTCATTATTTAATAATAATTATTTTAGTAACAATCTTTTCCAACAATCTAGTTCACAGCTTCAACGTAACTTCATTATTTAATAATAATGATTTGTATAGAAATATTTTAAATAATTATGACAGATAAAGAAATTAATACAAATTGCAAATAATGTACTAAGGTTATCTCACAAAAATTTGAGATACTAATTCACAATACAATTGAAACTAATGTCATATAACAGGACAAAATATATAATACTTTTTGAATTACAGTTCACTGAAATTACTTATAAAAATATATTTTAAATACTATTTTTCCAACCAGAGAGTTGTGGTCTGACACTTTTAGAATATTGCAACATTTAACTGGTGAAGTACTTCTAGAATCTCACTGTACATAACATAGAACACAATTATTCAATTGGAAAGCAATGCAATATTTCCTTCATTAATAAATTGTCTTGATAAAAATTTATTTGAAAATTGATCTTTCTAAAGATCTTTAGAAAAGAGATTCATTTATTTCTCTTTTTAAAACATTTAGAAGTTTTCATAATCCTAAAATGTCTGTCAGGGGGCCAAGTAGTTAGTATGCCTGACTGAAAGTAGATAATTGGGTCCCATTACGGTTAGTAAAAATATTATTTATGATGTAAATTACATTGAGAGATGAACAATGTAAATTACATTACATTACAAAATCATAACTATAAAATTTAGAAGAATTTCTGAAATTAAAGAAAAGATTTGAGTATCATGATCAGTGGTAAAATAATCGCCAAGTCTTTGAAACTTCTGTGAAGCGGCCAGCAAATGTATAACTCATAGTATCATCCCCAGGCAAAACACAAGCTTTTTTTTTTTTAAATTGCAACTTTGAAATAAATTTAGCTCCTTAGCAATTGTAGTTGGATTGTCAAATCCCGGTTCAGATATAACAACAAATAGATTTTCGTTGTCAAGAAGCTGAAGGTTAAAAGAAAATTGTAACAAATGATTTAGAACAACAAACGAGCCCATGGAAACATAAATTAGCATTAAATTTTTTAATAATTCCTGCTATTTTTTATTCTAAACCATTTAGAACGTGTGTAAATTAAGTTCTCCTGCAAATTTCATCTCCTAAGAGATAGCGACTATATTTCGAAATTACTTTGTAGCCACTACATTTAAAAAAAACTGTTGTAAAAATCAACAGAAAAAAGTAGTTTTTACGACTACTATGTTATGCAAAAATTACAAAAATTTTAATATAAAAGCGTAATGTTGCAACTTAATCAGAGTATTGAAAAGTTTGCATTTATATTCTGCTTTAACAGATTTTTCATGAAAATAAAAATTTTAAAAAAAAGCTCAATTCAGCAAGAGAACTGCAACATAACGTCTGTTATAAGTAATGAAAACTCCTTTAAATTACTACAACTGATTTCAATTCTGACGATACACGAAGAGGATAGAACTAAACTTCATTTATCTGCACCAGAAGCTTGAAACTTTTTACAATACTATTTAATTTACAAAAGAAAATACTAATGCACATAATGAGGTAAACAAACCTGCAACGAGCAAAAACTTGTATTTTCGATACTTCTTGGTTCTTCTCCCCTTTCCTCATATTGACAAAAAGTGTTTATCTTATTTAATGATGACAATTATTTTAATTAATAAATAAAAGTTTTAAGAAAACAAAGAATTATTTGCAAAGCGAACAGTGGTAGCGTTGGTGGCAGTCAGTAAAAATATTTTCTAATTCAAAGTTAGCGCCCATCCAATCATTGCAAGCTTTTAGATCACGTGAAGCTCAGAAAGTTATAGTAGTTTTTTTTTCTATTTATTCTTTTGATCATGTGATTCGTGTGGAAAGCCAAAATGAAAATAAACACTTGCGAATAAATGTTATATCGAGTTTATTTGTGCTGGATGTTATTTAATTATCTTGAAATATAAGTTTGGCTTCATTTAATATTGTACATTTCTGTTGAATTGCCTTATATAATCAGGAACAGAGGGCGCATCTGCGTCCAAAACTAAATAATCCATTGCGTATTTTGTTTTAGTTTTATTATAGAGTTCTCTGTTTTCAGCTGATGTGTTACGATCGCTAATATGATCTTAATTACATTAATTTACGCAAAAGAGAATTTAATTTTAGACAGGCTTTGAAATATTAATAACATTTACTTTCATCTGAAATTCCACAATGTCTTTTAAAAATCTAAAGGCATCCTATATTTCTGGCTTAGGTTATCTTACTCATCAACAACAATATGAAATGAATGAAGGGGGGATACAACTATTAAACAGGAGATTTAGATACAGTAGAAATCTTTTCAAAAAAGATCTGTATGCACATTATGGGTGCGTCAATGCCATAGAATTTTCGAATGATGGTCAATGGATGATTTCGGGCGGCGACGATAAAAGAGTACTTGTATGGAAAATGATTAAAACTCTTACATCGTCATCTAACTCTTATCAACCAACTGCTATGAAATCGGAACACAATAGTAACATTTTCTGTTTAGCATTTAATAAATCTCACACGAAATTGCTTTCGGCTGGAAATGATGAGCAAGTAATATTGCATGACATCAACACTAGAGAAAGTCTTGACGTCTTTCCTCACCAAGAAGCTGTTTATGGGTTATCAGCTGATCCCATGGATGACAACTTGTTTGCTACTTCGTGCGATGATGGTCGCGTTTTAATTTGGGATATTCGACAAAGTATAGATGAACCATTAGTTCTTGCCAGTAATGCCAATGCATATCATGCTGTTATGCACAATCCTGTAGAGCCTCATTTCCTAGCAACAGCAAATGCAAAAGAAGGTGTATGCTTATGGGACATTCGTAAACCTAACACTTATGTCATTAAATATGGGTCATCTTTATTAACGCACAGTGCAATGAGTGTTCGTTTTAATGCCACTGGCAATCATTTGTTAGCCTTAAGGCGAAGACTACCCCCTGTACTTTATGACGTAACTTCTGCTCATCATATCGCTGAATTTGATCATCCTGAATACTATAATTCTTGCACTATGAAAAGCTGCTGTTTTGCAGGAGACAAGGATCAGTACGTTTTATCTGGGTCGGATGATTTTAAGCTTTATATTTGGGAAGTTCCGGATGTCACTTCCAGAAAAGGCAATCTAATTGCAAAAACCCATTTTGTTTTGCGGGGGCACAGATCAATTGTTAACCAAGTGCGATATAACAATACATATGGAGTTATTGCCTCATCTGGTGTGGAAAAAATCATTAAGTTATGGAGCTCATTTCCTATGTCCCACTCTGACGAAAGTGAAGCAGAAGGATTGAGAAAAGTGTACAGCCATGAAGAATACATAAATTTAGTTCTTCGGAGTGGTCAGTTTATGACTCACGACTACAGTCATCATTCCACTCGAGAAGATCCCAGAATGATGGCATTTTTTGATTCTTTAGTTCAAAGGGATATCGAAGGCTGGACCTCCGATTCTAACGATGCTTCGGAAAGAACCACTCGGGACGGTTTCTGTTTTGAAGTCCAATCTTCGGAAGATTCGACAACAAGTATTTCATCCTCCTCTTCTGAAGATGAATTGGAGAACATTACTCAACGGAGCAAACGGGCTCTTCTTGAAATATTCAACGATAGATTGGTTGAATTACCTAGCACGTTTAGTAGCACTGATAGAGCTGCTGCTAACAATGCTTCTTCAAATAATCAAAATACTGATAGTCATGTGATTAGTAATGAAGATACTGCTCTAAATAGTTCAATAGTTAACGAAGACAGACCTTTGGATCGAGCTTCAACTAACAGGGTCTTGAACATTAGTCAACCAGCGAGTGAAGTGGGAGTCACCAGGCGATTGTTTTCCGACAGAGATGGTATGGGCGGACGTATACTTACAGATACTGATAGTGTTATAAGTCGCTATTTTTCTGGTAGAGAGGGTGCAACTAGTCGTTTATTTGCTAATAGAGAAGAGGCTGCAAGCTATTTGCTTATAAACCGTCAAACTGTCTCCACACATCTGAACAATAATGAAACAACCAATGAAGATTCTGAAAGTAATGAGAGAAATCCACCGACTTCAGATAGAATATCACAGCTCATAGCTCAAAAACGCCGTGTGCAGAAATTAAAATCTGCTCGAAAGTCAATGAAACGAGAAAATGTTGTTTTAAGAAAATTCAAGAGAACAAGTAGAAAATCGGACAAGAGGCCATCTGAGGAGAATAACGAAGTAGGTTTTCGACCTCTGAATTTAGGTATTGGAAACAAAAAATCTGCAAGTCTTAATGCCAAAATTAAACTTTTGAGAAAAAAGCGAGCACAGTTGAGTAAAACTCCAAACTTAGATGGTAACAGTTCTGACTCTGATGACTATGAAGATTGTAAAAATAATGTTCAAAGTGCTAGCAAATTATGTGATATGAACTCTGTTTCAAATGGGAATAAAAAGAAGAATGAAGAAAGTGATTCTTCTAATAATGGGTTGAACTATGTTTCAAATGGGAATAAAAGAAAGAATGAAGAAAGTGATTCTTCTAATAATGGGTTGAACTATATTTCAAATGGGAACAAAAGGAAGAATGAAGAAAGTGATTCTTCCAATAATGGGATCACAAAAGTATTTTTTAAGCGTAGCAAGAGCTTTAAAAAAATATCAGATACCACAAATGATTTAGTAAATTCGCAAAACCCGCAATTTAAGAGTGATCTTTTGAAAGATTCTTCAGATGCTAGTAAAAGTTCTAATTTAAATTCTATATGGCCCAATTCTGAAACTAATAAGAGTCCTTGTTGCAGTGGAGTTAGTAGCAATACTAATGCTTGTGAAAATTCTTTCATTAACGAATACCCTATACCAAATGATGAAAATGAAATCAGGGAAAATCTGAGCTCTAGTATTAATGATTCTGACTCGAGGGTTGTTGAAAGTTCCGTTGTGAATAGAGATAAGACTAACTGTGATGAATCTAGTGAACTGAACAATTCAATTTTAGGTTCTACTAATAAGGATTTGAATGGAACTGAAATACCTAGTGATAATTCAAATTCGTCTTTTTGTTTTCCGATATCAGTTGTTAAACATGGCAGAAATTATCGTAAAAGAAATATTGAAGACTCCAATGAGGATTAAATTGATGATGTAGAAAAATTATATAGCTATTTATACTTCTGTAAATTTTTTATTGCTATTGTGTTCTTTTTTTGTTGTAATTTAATCGACTAATCTTTAATAACTATTATTTTCTTCCAATCCCTGTGAATTAGTTAATGCAGGCAACCATTTAACCTGCTGAATCTCCTATCAAAACACAAAATTAACCAAATTTTAAAATTTCTGTTATTTCCAATTTATATTTATCTAATTGCGGAAAACCATTTTTTAAAATTATTATATACAATCTTTTTCAGTTGCCCCCGTGGCAGAATCACGGCGACATTATCGCAGGACATTACCGAGTTCTTGCAGAAAGATTTTTCTTTTGAAAAGTAAAAAAAAATTACCTCTATTTATTTTTTGACAGAAATTCACCTGTTATATTTGAATCATGCATTTAGATAATCACTTTTTGACACCCCCAATGTACGCCGATAGTATCGTAAATTGATGTATTGTTTTGATTGTATTTTCGTCAGTTATTGATACTGATTTTCACTTGAATTTTAAATATCCCGATTAACAACATGGAAAATTCGAATCGTGTATTTGAGTATTTTTTATTTATTTAAAGGCAATAATTCTGTCGAATTTTATCAATTATTGCTATTGATTTCTCCATAGTTTTTAAATCCGATATTTTTTATGCGATATCATTTTTATACAGCAGCCTAATCAAGAGGCGAAACACGGATTTGAGGTGTCCGATTCGAGTGATTCTGTTGTCGATCTTTTTTTTTCGCCAAGTACTACTACGGATTTAATGATTTTTAATATTTTTTTTTTTATTGTGATGATTAGTTACAAAAGGCGAAGGAAATAATTTCTGCTTTCCCCCTCCCAACAAAATGCGAAAATGTTACCGATAATATTAGAATAAAAATTACATGTTAAATTTTTAAAAAATTACCTATAGTTTTTTTTTTTGTAAACACAGCGCTCTTGTTATTTTAAATTAGTAACATACCTGTTTATTATTAAAAAAAGTATCTTGCAGAAAGATATTAGTGATAGAGAGTTGGGTCGCAGATAGCTCGAACAAATTCTGCCACAGGGTCAGTTGCCTTCAGCACAACATCAATACAGGGTAGTAATTTTAACTGGTTAAAGCTGATTTTGATCAGGAGGCTGAATAAAAATGGTTTTAACCTTCTGAAAGTTTTCAAAACGAGAATGACTGCTAAAAATGGCCTTAATCAGGCTTAATAATGAATTACTCTGCAATTAAAAATAACTTGGGAGTGAGCAGTAAAATTACTAACAAATAGACAAATTTATGAAGATAGTTAATAAAAAATGCCTATTCAATACGTGTGTAAAAAACAGACCATGAAATTATTAAATTATGAAAATTTAAGGCAATTAACATTTTAGTTAGTTGACATTAGTTAACATTAAGTTAAGTGTAACATTAAAGTGAGTTCATTACATTAGATCTAATAAACTACTGTGTCAGTTCATCTTCCCCTGAAAGTTTATTTTCTAAATTTAGAATTATCCAAAATAAGTTATGAAAGGACAACATTAAAACTTGTTACTTGCAATCATTTTTTAAAATTGAACATAAATTATGAAACAGAGCTTGCATAAAAAATAATTAAGACGGTTGTATTGTTTTATGTTGTTATATCGTAAAATTTTTAGCAATTTTAAAATTTTATTAGTTTTGATTGAATACAAATTTGGTTTAGTATTTCATAAATTGAATAGTTATTTTCAGTGATAGAAATTGATATTTATCAGGACTGGTTAAATCACTAAACCTCCTTGGTTAAAATCTATACAACTTTGTGTCCATAATTTCTCAAAAGTGCAATATTTTGTATATATTTTGCTTTTTTACCTTGTTCACAGGACTGATTGTTCTCATCGTGCTGAAACTCTCTTTGTTCAATTATTATTATACTTCTTGGAAATTTTTTTAGACCTATTATAGACCTACCTGTTACTTTAGAACTCCAATTATCCAAATTAAGAGTGACTAGTCCAATTTAAATATCTGTATCATTAGATTATTTAAAAAATTATCATATTTAAAAGCAATGTATGCATTTAATATGAGTTTTATTCTTTTTGCCAAATAAATTGAACTCACAGGTAACATAATAGAGTAATTTTTAAAAAAAAATTTTCTTTTTGTGTAAAATGTGTATTTTTTTTTAACATAATAACTTACAGATCACGGAATTGGATCATTAGTTTCCTGTTAATGTGAGTTCTGCGTTATTTAGTTAAGATGGCTAATCAAATAGTTTAGATTTTTAGTTAAGATTTTCTTTTTCTCAATGTTTTTTTTCTTTTCTTCTTTAACACATTTTTGATGATGATAGTGTAATTCAGTACTTGTCAAGTTTAAAATTTTATAGCAATTTTTCTTAAAATCTGAAACAATATATATTTATATGGTTAGTATATGACAAAATTAATAAACGCCACCGCTCAGAAGGCCATTAACTATAAAAAATGGCGATTGAAAATTTGTTACTTAGTCAATTAACTTTTTATTGAATTTTACCCCATGTATTTTCATCTTCTCATTTTATTTATTATGTAAGAGAACTGTAACCATCCCCAGAATGTTGAGGTTATTTTACGCCCGTTCAAAGGGTTTGAATTTGGCTACTAAAGGTTTTATCCAAGTTCAAGGTTATTTCATATTTCTTCTTTTTATTTAATTTAAGTCTATAATTTTTAAAAATGATCTATTTGATATAAAGTCATTATAATAATTACTTCTCTTTCAGATTTTTTTTTTGTAACAAAAAGATTTTATGTTAGCTTATGAACATAAATTTAATGTTGAATTATTAGTTTTAAAATTCAAACCTTGCAATTTATTACATAGTTGGAAATGTTACATACAATACTTAAATATAACATGGAATATAACATTAATCAACATGGAGAGATCGGAAAATTATTTCTTTATTTTAAAAATTAAAACTGGTAGTGTTTATCATATCCTAAAAAATGCTTTACATTAATAATATTAATAGTTTATGAAAAAGATGCCATCTTAAAGACTGTTGGATAGTAAAATGTCCTAACTATGCCCTCTAACGATTAGTTATTTGGGATAGGTTGTTTAATACTTCGCATTTATCCACATTTAGATTCAAAATTTTCTATTATTGTTCAAATTGATGAAAACTGATTTGCTTATTGCTGAAAAATTGTCTTTCCATAGACTATGCAAAAAAGGAAGATAATAAACAAAAATCAAGAAAAAGACAAATTCATAATGCTATATTATTTTATGAAAAAATTTTGACTTTAGAAGTGTATAATTTTGTTGGAGGGAAAATAATAGAGAATCTGAAACACATTCTGATTAGTTAATCGTCTTATATTTTAATTTTTTTTTTTTAAATATTACTGACTAGAGAAAATACTCAGTATCAGTTTGTGTTCATCAAGAACATATTTTGAATCCCCCTTCTGTTTCAACACTTCTTTAATAATTAAGTTCAGTGTGGAGGAAAGAATCCTCTTAAAAATTTGAAACAAATAATTTTGTAAATTAAAATCAGATGTTTCATAAGATTTTGTGTCAATTCTTTATCTACTAATAGGTCCCTTGTCATCTGGATTGGGGTGCAAGCTACAAAACTGCTCAGTTGAACCACAAGTCTAATATGAATCGCCAGCGGTTATAAAATAAAATCTGAATTTAAATTAATTTGACATTTCTTGATATTTCCCTGTTATAAATGTCCATCTGTGAGAAATTATGTAACCCAAATTGCCTTAGTCAGTGGCATATCTACTGAACTAAGTTAGACATAGCACTATTTCTATGCAAATTTAACTGTATTGGATATATACTGAGGTGACAAAAGTCATGGGATACTTCTTGACATCGTGTCGGATCTCCTCTTTCTCTACAAACTGCAGCGAATCGACCAGTGATGAAAGTCTCTTGCAGGAATGTTTAACCTTTCAGCCAAGCAGGAATATTCCATCACGGTTACAATGCTTTCAGAAGTCCCATTCGTTAATTTTAAAGCAAATGTATTTAGATTTTGAAACTAATTACAAAACTTAAGCTTTACGTTGTCAGTAATTTCATCTTTATGCATTCATAAGGCAAGGTATAGAAATGACTGAAATAGTTATTCTCATAGCTATTTCTTTCATTAATCCCTTTGGTAATAATCAAGCTATATTTTTTTCATAATGTATTTTATTTTATGTTTATATTTCATATATGTAAGTAAGCATGTAGAATATACTTAAAACTCACTTATCTTCAGGCAAAATTAGTTATTTTCATGAAAAAAATCTAATTGAACTCACTTTTCCCTGTGCAAAATTTAGTTTTTCCATGAAAAAACCTGGATTTTTTTTTGCGAATTCTGAATTTCCTCCATAAAAATTCTATTGTTTAGATACACGAACTCCAGGAATGACTCCACATAGCTAAACATAAGCATTCCCATTCAATAATCAGTGCAACTCAAATTAAAGTCTTGCCAGTACACTATCCCTATGTACATGATACTACTGCCCTCTGTAAATTTTTATATTGCTATCCCATGATTTTGTCACCTCAGTGCATTGCTATGAATTTCATGGTGTATTATCTATTATTAATTTAATATTTGTAATTTTTTTAAAATAATTATTCAAAGTTATAGATAAATATGAATTATTAACATGACCAATGGTCATATAATTAGTGGTACAAAATTTTAATTAATGAAGGATAAAACATTAAAGTAATTGATTTGCAAAAAGTCCACATGCTGTGAGTGCTCTAATTAAGGATTCCAACTTCAAAACTGATTTTACAATAATGAAAACAAAACAGAGTTTAAAAAGATAATGTAAATTTACTAATAAAAAGAAATGAATTCCGAAAAAAAAATTATAATTGCATTATTTATTGTTAGATTTCATTATTCAATTAGTAAATTGTAACCTACACAATTTTAGCAATATTTTAAACTGAATTCGGCAATATTTTTAGTGGGCATTAAAATAAGGAATTAATTATTTCTTTAGTATTTGTGACAGAGTTTAAGTAAATTTAGTGTCTATAAATGTTTTTCCTCTTGTCTAGTTTAAAATATATAGTGTGCAAAATAAAAAAAGCAAAAAGCATTAATTATTTTAAATTACAAAATCTGATACAAAAAAAGTACAATCTAATTTGGTTTGGGTTGGTTGATTTAGGTTCTTGATGCTCAAAATCTGGGCGTAGCCTAATAGCTGCAATCTAGAAAATATTGTTCCAATACTTTAGGCAGGTGGAGAGCAATTGAAAGTTTGAGCCTTCAAATTAACATAATTTCACTTAAATTTAATTTTACTATTATGTATCTCACCATATTGCCAGAACTAATAAAGTGAATTAAAACATTTTTGTACACAATTTTTATCTAAACATAGTTTATCTAAAGATAATACTATATGAAAAATAATTTTTTTCTATATTCATTTTTTATTTAATTTATTAATAATCGAACAAATTTTGAATTGTAAGATATACAAATTGTTACACCAATTTAACCTTTGTAATTTTAAATGACAAAATCTAGTTTGAAAGAATGAGTCGAGTATGTCTTAAGATACAAAAATTTAAAAATATTTTTTATTTGAAATTTGAAAATGTACAAAGGGTGAAATTAATGGGGTTCAAATTTTCGACCGCTCTCTTACGTATACTATTGAAATTATATGTTTTGGGTGTCAAAATTCCAGATCCCTCAACAACAAAAAAATGTTTATTCAGGAAAAAATACATTTTTGTATCTGATTACATGATTGAAAATATCGTTTGCACTAATTAATTAGCACATATAAGGTCAGGCTATCTGAGATTGAGTTCTAATTAGTGAAAATAAGATTATTTGATTACAAGCCATTCCATACGTTCACAATTTTATTATACATTCTGTGCATTATGATTCTATTGTATCACATTGTTTTAAAAACTGAATATTTATATTTTAATTGTAATTACAAGGAAACATTACAGCCTGTATCTATTTATTATGCTTTACAAATACTATTATATAAATGTTACAAAAGTCGAGTTCTGTAGTTTATTATCTCATGGCAATATGTATAAGTTCTTGTTATATGTATTTTGTTGACCAAAACGATAGTTTTTGGTCCTTTTTGTGTATTTGTTTTTGCTTTAGTTATGGTCAAAATGCAATTGTAATTTTCATTTGAAAGCGATGATTTATAAAGTAAAATTTTTATTTGACCTCTTTTAAAAAAAAATTTTTTTTGAATTATTTTTCTTTAATTTTATTGTTCCTCCTAAATAACATAATAGCATAATTTATTGTTTTGAAGAATAACCCCTTTTTTCCCCCTCTTTCCTGGCACAAGTTGAGAATAACATTAATAAAAATTTTTAATCCTTAACTCAGGTGCTCCTAACTGACTTCATAATTTTTAAATTTATATAGTGCTAAATAATTTTATTCCAAAAATGTGAATTCTTCTTTGAGATTGCAAAGAATGATCCAATGACAATTTTAAATCAACCGACAAAAACCTTTATTAATTTGTGTTCCATCAAATTAGTAATAAGACAGGATCCTTGAGAGATTTAGCATAGCAAAGCCCAAGTATAAGATTATATGTAAAATTCATATATCAGTTTTATAATTCCACTAACTATCAAGATTTTATATAACTTGCTGTACTTGTCGAGCTCAGAGAAAGACAATAGTTATGATGGATAATATATGAAAATAAAGGATGAATGATTAATGGAAATAAATGAATGGTTAATGGAAATTAAAGAAAGTGTTAAGTTGCATTTTGAAAACACTAAAATGTGTCAATTAAAGAACATTCTGTGTTTTATCATAAGTTGTTAAATATTGTATGCTTTATTCTTACAAATATTTAACGTAGTTTTATTAGGAAAAAACATTTTTGTGAATGGTTTCCTGATGTGTCTATACATTATAAAGCTAATCTTCGCAAATTAACTGCACTTTTATTCATCTGGTGTTCTTCCATAAATACAACCTTCTATAGTTATATTTCATAGATATTAGCAGGATCTGAATATAGAGCCTATAATTTCTGAGGGTCTCAAAAATTAGTAAAAATTTATCAAAATTATCACTGATCTTTTTTTTTTCATTTGATATCTTAATTTATATTGAGCTTTAATGAGCGTAGAACTATGTGAACTTAAACTGAGAAAAATAATCTCTAACTGTTTCAAAATATCTAATCTTTAGACAAAAAAATCTTCTATACTTCATGCATTTTATAAAATAATAGCATTTTTCAACTATGCATGCTAACAAAAATACGTGCTATTTTAAACACAGTCTTGACTTTTCAAAAAAGATTTTTTTTTCTTTTCGGTGTGTTGTTGTTTATTTACGTCGCACTAGAGCTGCACAATGGGCTATTGGCGACGGTCTGGGAAACATCCCTGATGATGATCCGAAGACATGCCATCGCAATTTTGATCCTCTGCGGAGGGGATGGCGCCCCCGCTTCGGTAGCCTGACGACCTGCACGCGAAGTCGAGCACTTTACGGTAGAACAGTTTAACGAGAACCAATACCGCACACCCTCGGTCCCTACGCAGACTGATCCAAGTGGTCACCCATCCGCACACTGACCGCAGCCAGTGATGCTTGACTTCGGTGATATACTGGGAACCGTGTCTTAACGATCAGTCCACTGCGGGACTTTTTTTCGGTATGAAATGGTAAATATGGGACATGGGTACAAAAAACTTCGGAAGCGGCGTTCTATTTCTCATATTGGTATCGTATGAGTAGCGGGAAATCGTACCGATGCTTGGCGACCATTTGACATACAATGAACTGTTAAATTGAAAATAGGTTCATTTTCACTGTAGACAAATTTAAAACATAGATTGTAAGAGTTATGGTACAATATCTCAAATGGCAGAAGTATACTCTCTGACAATTATCTGAAAATTTAAAGTTGGTTGGGTTTTCTAGCATTTAGTTTGAGTGCCTAAATTTAATTTGTACACTTCTAGAAAATGCAATTTTTAGAGAAATTAATTTTATTAATGATTTTTTGTTGTTGAAAGAATCGGGCTTTTAATTTTTATTACTGTATTTGCCAATACTTGAAATGTTTTAAAGGTATTTTTTGCGCATAAATTATTAGTTTTCATTCGGAAACCGTCAACATAAACTATTTTATTGTTCTAGAACTGATTCTAAATTTAATCGAAGTGCGACGCCTTGTCCATTTTTAGACATAAAGAGTACGTAGCTGCTAAAAAGAAAATCATGGTTATCTTGCTAATAGTTTTCGCCAAACTAAATTACGTATCCTTTATTTTATTTATAAAAAGTAAAATAATTCACTTATGACCGCATCAATATTATCTTTACAAGAGGCGGCAAAAAAAAAAAAAAAACTCGCTAGCAACTTTTAATTTAACTTTATCAAAAGTAAAGAAACTAACAAAATATGGCGAATAATCGACTTTTTACTAATGAATAAATTTAGAAATATATATATACTTATATACTACGAACGATAAAGAGATGAAAAAGAACTAAAGAAAATAGGTTTTACTAACTGCGCATAAACTGCAAGTACATAACATCCAATTATAGGATGTCGTTTTCGGCCATTAAGGGAGAGGGGATGCGATTGTTCTTGTTTTCCAGAGGCGTCATTTATGGCTAAGAATTCGACTTCTTCCACACACATACACCACACCTCTTTATAGGGCGGACCCATTCATACATCCACAAATCGTAATTTTGACCTGAACCAGAGAACGATCCACCTCCGATTCAGTACCCCCAGAGGTATAATTTGTTATGAGAATATGGAGGAGTTTGTGACTCGACAGATTTAACGTGCACCCGCCACCATTTACTGCACGGGAGTCATTGGTCAACTGGATTCGAACTCCCGTCCTCATGAATATGAGTCCAATGCTCTGCCAACCAGGCTTTCCCGGCTCCCAATAATAAGATAAAAAATACAAAAAAAAATAAAAATGGAAAAACATCTTTTGTGAAGGAGAAGAAAAAAAGGCAATAATCATCATCAATCGGAGGTAAATGGACGTCTAATCTGGCTCCTAGCTTAATCTGTTACTTTTCGTGTTTATTTTCATATATTTTAGAGCAGTGTCGTACATAGACTTAGGTGAACCTGCGCCCTTCCAAGAATATGTATTATTCTTAGACTTAACACATTTTAAATAAGGAGACAAGAACGCTATGAATAGACATTTGGGAATTTATGAACATTCATTTTATTTTAATTTATAAATCTAAATTATTTTAATAAAGAATTAATAGTTGCGATGAAAAGGCGGAATTTAGAAGAAAGTATTAAATTGGAACAATGTTAACACTTACTGTGGAACAGCATAGAAATTAAATTTATCTTAATAAAGCAAGGAAATAACTCACTGTCTTATAATAAATATATGCAAAGTTAAGTTAAAGGTTATTTTTATTCATAAAGTGAATTAAAAAATATCTCTATTGAAATTGATATAGTAGAGTGCGCAATTTTTTTGAATCCAGGGCTCAAGTATTTAGGATATATCAAGTTGATGGCAATTATGATAATTTTAATTTAAACATAAGTGTTTTAAACACAGTTCTTTTTATCAGTCACCTTTATTTGCATTAAATTAAATTCTTTTAAATAATTATAAGTCTTTTTTTTTTCTTCTTCATTTTATCATTTAACTTAGTACTATATTGACATAAAATTAAATTCTTTTAAACATTAAGCATTAAAAACTGAAGAAAACCAAACTTATGTTTCTCAAATTATTAATATTTCCTTTTTTATCAAAATAATAGGAAAAAAAAAGATTTATTGAAAAACATGAAGATGGGGAAAAGTTATGGTTTTTTATCACTTCACGTAGCACAAAATTGTTTTTTTAAAATAAATTAGCTGTAATGTTCTTGAATGAAAGCAAAAAAAAGAAAAAAGAGATAAATATTTTGTTTAGCAAAATTGCAAATTAGATATCTTAATTAAAAAAAATCGTAAGTTGTTTAAAATGATTTAAAATAAAACTAACACATTTCAGCTCAAAATTCAATTTAACATTCAGTTGGGATTAAGTTCAATCTATTTTTAATTTTAGATAATCGATATTTAGGGAATTATAAGAAAATTTAAGAATGTTAAAATAATCTTAAAACGGTTTTTCAATTACTTTTTTAAGCTACTAAAAATTAGAAACAAAGCTTAAAAAATGAATAGTTACAGTTTAAGACTTACAGTCGGTTTGCGCGTTTTGTAATAAAATTTTTGTATTAACGAAAATCTAGACGTAAAAAAAACACGTGAAATAAATAATGGCAACTGCCGAAAATTTTTTTTGTAAAATAACACAGAAGGACGATGAAATCGTCAGAAATAAAGCGCGTCAAAATTAATGTTTAAAATGCCGAATGCGAAAATCGTTTTAATACCAGATTAAAAATATCAGGATTTTCGAAACCCCGTAGAAAAGCCTAGCAATAACCATTGAAGGAACCATAAAAAAAAAATCTCTTAGATTTGCAATATAAAGTGTCGCAAGTAAAGCGCATATTAAGTCGTACTAATACACATTAAAAAATATCGGTATTTTCAAAACCATGTGGAAATGCGTAGTGCGGAAAACAAACAATAGAAAAATAGCTTGGATTTAGGATAAAATTGACACAAATAAAGGTGATTATTATTGGCACGATTCGAGAGTCGCGATTCGTTAAAATATCGTATTAAAAAGATCGAGATTTTAAGAAACACGCGGAAATCCAACAAAAACCTTCGAAAGCGAGATCGAAAAGTCACTTCAGAAAGAAACTATGAAATGGACTCTATTAAGAAAGATCTTGTGATAATTAAAATTCGAAATTCTCGCATCATAATCTTGTTGTATTAAAATCAAAAATTTTTAAGACTTAGGAAATTCGTAGCGATAACCACCGAAAAAAACAATCACAAAACTACATTGTTTTAGGTTTGACTCGTTTGAAAACTTAAATGCGCTATTCAAATTTTTTTTTTTTCTCTTTTCCTTTTTTTTAAATTTTATTTTCTTTTCAAAACAGGTTGTGGGCCTCTAGTCATGTAGTGTATTAATTCTGCATTGTGCACCCTCAAACTACATCATGCACTCCCACGCAATGCTGAGAAGTTATTTGCGCCACTGTTTTAGTGTTTTTGGTTGATATGTTTTATTTTCGTAACGATTTTTTTTTGCAGTTCTCCTCACATTATCGTATTAATAAATTTTGCATTGGCTATATTGATACATTATTGGAAAGCACTTTAGTTTGCGGATATAATCGTGTGAGTTGATGACGAGATTATATCTTTTTGTTATTTTGTTTTCTGGCATTTTACTTTATGTCTTATTTATTTATTTATTTATTTACATTTTTAAAACAGTTTTTAAAATAATTTGCCTACTTTTTTTTTTTTTGCAGTTTCTCCTCTTCATGTTGAAATTTTTTTTTTCCTTTTTATTTATTTTAATTTCATTTATTTATTTTTATATATATATTTTTGTATTGCTATTTCTTGGTAAGTATCCCTTTAAGCTTTTAAAACAACGTCAGCTCATCTTTAAAAGCAGTTGTGAAACAATTATGG
The DNA here is from genome assembly GCF_982258835.1 of Parasteatoda tepidariorum. Classification (NCBI taxonomy): domain Eukaryota; kingdom Metazoa; phylum Arthropoda; class Arachnida; order Araneae; family Theridiidae; genus Parasteatoda; species Parasteatoda tepidariorum. Next base: position 91,753,493 of record NC_141763.1, on the reverse strand, counting down.
AATAAAAATTCTCATTATTTTTAGTCTTGAAAGTTCGGACATCACTTCAGTTAAACTTAAGGTTAAATTTTTAATTTTCGTTTTTCCTGATAATTTTTTTTCTTGTACTTAACTTTTGATGATATTGTATTATTTGACTACACAATACTTTTAAAAAAAAGTGGAAAGTGAAGGGATAGCTTCATAATGTTAGGAAAAACTATGATATCGTAAATTACGGCACAAAAGCGTAGATATTAATCAAAAATCTAAAACAAGACAAATATCTGTGCATTCTTTTTTTTTAAAAAAAAAAAAAAAAAAAAAAACCTTTTTTGAAACTCTTAATTGCGGAACTATATTGGTATAATTGTCTAAATAAATAACTAAAAAGTTAGGGAATCTAAAATACTGCAAGCTTTATAACTCAAATTGTGATTGGTTGACCATCTCATATTTTACAAATATCGAAAGATACAGTTAAATAGAGTAAAAATCCACCTACAGTTCATTTGTGAAAATTATATGAAGAAGGAATAAAATCATATTTAAAGAATTTTCTTCTCCGTCTCCCCTACAGTTCAGTTTGGCAGAGGAGAGATAAACGCATGTAGTCGTCCCGAATTACTAATTAAAAAAAAAAAAAAAAAAAAAAAAAAAATGAAGACAAGTTTGCAGTTTTGCAACGCAAGAATCAATGTAAATGTTTCTATACTATATTTATTACTTATATTTCTTATCTATACTTATTTTCTAAACCTATTTTACTCAGATCTAAATAATATATAAAGTTACTAAAAAAAATTTATAATTTTTTTTCAGAACTTGGGAAGTAAGAAATATTGTTTGTTATTAGCAAGAAGAAAAAAAAATGAAATAAGAAATTACAAACAGCATTTAAATTAAATTACAGAGATAGATGACGTCGCTTTTCGAAGTTCTGAAGCTAAGTTCAACAAAACTCGTATTCACATTTCCTAGTACTCAACAGCAGAAGGTTTAGTCATGTTTAAAATTTAAAAATATAAGTAAATAAATAAGAAGTAATAAATACAAATTAAAAATATATCAGTAAAAAAATTTTTAAAATTAAATTCAAAAACAGTTTTGTTTGAAAAAACAAAAGAAAAATGATATGTTCCTTTGATCTCTTCGAGCGTCAAAGAAGAAAAAAAAAAGAAAAAAAAAAAAAAAACCTGAATTTTACATATTTATTGAAATTTCTAAGTAGTTTAAGTTTCCAAAGTATATGTACTGACCATTTTCTTCTTTTTCTTAAATGTAATCATTTTTGAATATTCGCAGTTCTGATAACTGTTCCCACACACACACAGTTCTGTAAATAAACAGTTTGATTATTATTTAATTAAATTTTAAAATAATTCGAAGCTATTTAGTTGAATCGCTGTGTAACAATGCAGATGTTTTGACCAATGTATATAAAGAAAGTTATCAAACACCTGGAAAATAACTACTGAAATAATATTTCTATGATTTCTGATGTTTTCTTCTCTCTAACTTGAAAACTGATTTTAGTTTTATTAGTGCTGTCATCTGTATATGTAAAGATAAAGTTAAATAAATAAAATTTATTTTTTTTAGTGCTGCCATCTGTAAGTACAAAAAGATAAAAATAGTACTTCACTATTATTATTTGTTTTTTAGTGCTGCCATCTGTTGAATTTAAGATATACGAAATCAATTGCAATAAAACTAAGACTCAAATAATTGCAGCTTAAAAATTGCTGGGAGTAGGAGTTATAGTATGCATATATATATAGCAAGTGTAAACTTCTTACAAAATCTGTGGCTACAACAATTTGACTCGTAAGTAACTATGCTAAAGAATTATGAGTTTAAGAAAAATTACTATTGAACTGGATTGATGTTTATTTTTCCAAACTTGAACGGAAAAAATAACGATGAAAATTTTGGAAATGATTAAAAATTCTTTCTTGAGACCCAGAAAGCCCAAATATTTCAACCAACTAGTGGTGGGGGGTATTCTCTGCTCCCTTCAAATAACCATATGTATTTCTAAACCTTACCTAAAATCATTTACTATTATTATTTCTGATTTCCATTCTCTTTCAGTCCTTTTTATTTATTTTAACTTTGGACTAACACTCACGTGAGTTTTAGCAGCAAAATAAATAATTAAAAAAAAAAAAAAAAAAAAAAAAAAAAAAAAAACGCTTTCTCGAGGTGCTCTGTCTTTGAAAGTCAACGTTTGAAAAAAGTAATTTCGAATTCAGCCCAAATTCAAAAAATTACCTAAAAATTTAATTTATTTATTAAATTTTTTCTTTTTTAAAAAAACATAACTCAATGTTTCTACTTTAAAAAAAATTTCACTGAGTTATTTGAAACTAACATTTTAAGAACAAATCGCTCCCAATCAATGCAACTCAGTTAATACTTTATATAGTTCGAAAAGTTTATTTACGGCCGGGATAACCTGGTTGGTATAGCGTTGGACCCGTGCCCAAATGGTAGAAAGTTCGGTTCCCCCCGGCCAAAGACTCTCCGGGTAGTAAGTGGCGACTGGTGCGCGTTAAATCTGTCGGGTCACAAAGTATTCCATGTTCTCATAACTAATCATACTTATGGGGGTACTGAATTGGAGATTGATCGTTCTGTGGTTCAGGCCAAATGTACAATCTGTGGAGGAATGGGTATACAATATAAACGGGCAGTGACGTGGTGCGTGGTTGAAGTCGTGTCCTTGGCCATAAATGACGCCACTGAAAAGCAAGTAACGCACTCTCTGCCTTAAACTCGCTTGGTTTCACAAGCAGGCTTGCTGGTATTGGCAAGTGCCATTAGAAACAACAACAAAGTTTATTTTGAATATAGTCTTTTATTATTACCATGTTTATGCCTACCTGTTTACCAGATTCCCTATTTTCTGTAAAGATTCAAGACGAAGAAAAAAATGACAGAAAATGATTCATCCAATATATTCCAATTGACAGTTGAATTAACGGACAATTGAAATACGTTATATATTGGATACGTTGATTTCACATTAATTGAATGTTCGAACGGGGATCTTTTTTAATCTTTCTTTGGAATAAATACTTCAATATGTCTTTATAACGCCCGTTGTTTTTAAAGGTGGAAAAGGGGAGGGAATTTTATAAATATGTTTTTAATCCTTTTTATTTAGTTTTTACAAATAAACTCATGGTAGATTGTTATTTTATTCGTCAGTATTTTTCTATACATGCAAAATACGTTGGTCGTCACCCAATCAAATCTAGAAATGTACAGCGTTCGTTAATATAGAAGTAAAATATCCTCAGTGGTAGACGGATCAGGGGTTAGAGTTCCCTTGCCGTCGGGCTAACAGCGTGAGCTTTTCGTGGTTTTCCTCTCTATGTCCGTTATAAGGGTTAGTTCCCTCAAAATGCCCTTAAAGTAGGCAAATTTCTCCTAATACTTGATCCAGTAGTTCCCTTGTCTCCTGGATCGGGTTCAAAATTACAATGCTACGGAGTTGACCGTTGGTAGTCATAAAGTCAAAATCAGCTCGGCTGTTCAACGAAGGTTATAAAATAAAAATGTTTTTATATACCTTATTCAGAAAGTTCGGGTTCCGCCAAAAGAACGTCGATCATTTCATAGCCGAAAAAAAAATTTAATACCACTGACCAAAAGTATGAATATTAGTCAATTTTTTTACTACCGTATAATTTACTCAAAATATGTCATGGATCCGTATTGCAATACTATTACAAAAGCAATAAAATTTAAAGTTCGACGAACGACAGAGTAAAGGAAGCTATGCTCCTATGTACAGTGAAGCAGTGCTATGAGGTCAACAATCATAGCAATTATACTATAAACGACGGTTCACTGAGCCGTGGTGGCTCAGGGAATAAAGCGTTCGTCTTCCAATAAGATGAATCGGCTTCGAATTCTGGCAATGGATGGTTGATTCAAATTCCGCACCCAGCTCGCACCAACCACAATGCTGGCGTAAAATATCCTCAGTAGTAGACGGATCATGGGTTAGAGTACCCTTACCGTCAGGTTAACAGGTCTGAGGTTTTCATGGTTTTCCTCTCCATGTAACGCACGCGAATGTAGCTCCGTCAAAAAGTCCTCCGCGAAGGCAAATTTTACCCAATACTTGATCCAGGAGTTTCTGATCAAGTGCAGACCAGGTTCATCCATTCATGGCAACAGTTTTTCCTGCGGGGGATGGTGTTTACCAACTAGATAATGCACCATGTCGTAAGGGTCGAATCGTCGAGGAACATTCCAGTGACTTTCAAGTCATGTCTTGGCCCCCAAATTCACCTGACCTTAATCCAATAGAACATTTGTGGTCCTACTTGGAAAACCAAATTCGTGCTGCCACGGTGCAATGTGAGGAAATTGCAAGACCAGTTGGTGAGCGCTTGGTACCAGATACCTCAGACTACCTATCAGCACCTTGTGTAATAAATGCCACGGCGGGTGCTAGCAGTTTTGAGGGTATGCCTACATGCTATTAGCAGGGTGGTCATAATGTAATGACTCTTCTGTATATATATATATATATATATATATATATATATATATATATATATATATATATATATATATTCTATTGACTTGAATTTTATCTATATTGGCATATTGTTGGAAGTAAAGATTGCGCTAGTGCAAACTTCGGCGCTCCCTCCAATTGTGGGATCAATACACAGCATGGATCGCCACAAATTGGTCAATTTTACTATTTCTCCAACTTATAATAATTTTGATTTTACCAAATAGATAAATAAAAGATGAAACAATGCACGTTTCTATTATATTTTTTAAGTCCTTACTTATTTAAGACTTTCACAGTGTTCTATAATTTAAAATTAAAGTTTATGCCCTGAAACTGTGAATAGTGTAATAGCATATTATATATAGTAGTGTAATAGCATATTATATATAGAAGTGTAATAGTATATTACGATACAAGTGAGGACTCACGCTTGTGTAGAAGTTGCAAAATGCTTATGGGGGCCCACAAAACTCTCGTAAATATTATGGGGAGAAACCCTACACTAAAGCAAAATTTGTTAAAACAAATGAACAAATAAAGTCTTTTAACAACAACTTTTGATTGAAATGTTAAATAGCATTAAAATATTCATCATATAATTAAGCGGTTGTCGCCTTATGACGAATTTTTTAAGATGCTGACGTTTTTGTTTTCTTCTATTTTTGACGGAAGTTATAAAGGGATACCTTCAAGTATCCCTTGGTTCTCGATCCGTAGGGAGGGTATCTCGATCCTGATTGGTTGTTGAAACGTGACATTTGTTTACGTTAGCAATTGCTCTTTCCATTCTATTTCGAATAAGACAATCCCATATAGCATCAATTCTCTTAAGTGACACATTCTATATTCTTACATAAAGATTTTTTCACAAAGATTTCAATTCTTTCACTTTTTATCTCTTACTTAACACAAAGAGAGGCATGAAGCCATGTAGAACATAGGCAAGCTAATGCATTGAAATTGAAAGATAGACAAAAAATTATATCACCGTAACCATACAATACCCAACAAATTATAAATCAAAGTTAAATGTAAGACGTTCTTGTAAGAGAATTATATTTCAATAAATTTAATGTGCTATAAGACGCTGTATTCAAGTCAAGTTCTGAGTTATGTGGCGAAACATATCTAAATTTTAACACGCCATTTTGCTTAAAAACAATCAACTAGCGCTGACGTAATAGGTCACATGTGTGGGTATCCGTGATGTTATTCTTCTTGACCCAATTGGAAGTTTTCGATTTTAAATGAAATCCGTCAAAATTTCAATGAAATCAGTCGAATGGTCCCTGAGGAATCGAATTTTACAAAAGGGGTAAATTTAAAATTTGATTTCTGATGAATTATATGACGAATTGTGCTCGCATTTTATATTCTGTTGTATAAAATTGCAATTAAAAAAAGATGTGATATTTTTTTCTATTGTTAAATAGAGTATTAAAAATAATAAATAATTATTAAAAATTAATTTTTGCTTGAAATTATCTTCGGATTAATAAAATTTATAACTGTAGGTAAAAAAGTTTAAATTAACTTACGAAAGTCTCTAGATATGGTGAAATCCGCAAGAAGTGTTATTAACATTACGCAATTCAAAATACCTAAATGCAATATTGAGTCCCAGTTTTTCTAGTTGCGGCTACCTCCGCTCCAAGATGTTCTGACACTGCAGTTCTAAAACAGACATAACAGTTTAATCGATTTTAATCTATAGAGGATAGTGGAGGCATTTCATTCCTTCTCTTTTATAAATAAACCGTTCTAAAACAGACATAACAATTTAATCGATTTTAATCTATAGAGGATAGTGGAGAAATTTCATTCCTTCTCTTTTATAAATAAACCGTTCGAAAACAGACATAACAGTTTAATCGATTTTAATCTATTGAGGATAGTGGAGATATTTCATTCCTTCTCTTTTATAAATAAACCGTTCGAAAACCGACATAACAGTTTAATCGATTTTAATCTATAGAGGATAGTGGAGATATTTCATTCCTTCTCTTTTATAAATAAACCGTTCGAAAACAGACATAACAGTTTAATCGATTTTAATCTATAGAGGATTGTGGAGATATTCCATTCCTTCTCTTTTAAAAATAAACCGTTCGAAAACAGACATAACAGTTTAATCGATTTTAATCTATAGAGGATAGTGGAGATATTTCCTTCCTTCTCTTTTATAAATAAACCGTTCGAAAACAGACATAACAGTTTAATTGATTTTAATCTATAGAGGATAGTGGAGATATTTCATTCCTTCTCTTTTATAAATAAACCGTTCGAAAACAGACATAACAGTTTAATCGATTTTAATCTATAGAGGATAGTGGAGATATTTCATTCATTCTCTTTTATAAGTAAACCGTTAGAAAACAGACATAACAGTTTAATCGATTTTAATCTTTAGAGGATAGCTGAGATATTTCATCCCTTCTCTTTAAAAATAAATGATTTTGTGTTGAATTATAATGTGTTGATAATAAAAATTCAAATGAAATGAACAGAAATTGAGAATTTAATTAGGGCATTTTAAACAGAATGATCAAAACAGATCCAGTAGGAATGTTCCCTAAGTTCTCTAAAAATCATTGATTAGATACCTTCAGCTGACGTCATCGTGGGTGAATCGTAGCATTCGCTTATGTAATGATTCAGACGCCATTCAGGTTCGACACACACGCGTGACATCACTTACATGTATCCAGGTAAAATTTATCCGAAAAATCAATTCAGCGTGATAATAAATCAAGCCTAATTTCGGTAACGTTATCCAGCCAAGCACAACCACGTGATAAGGTCCGACCACGTGACCATGTGATTTTAATCACACGGTTGGGTCTGATATCGTATTCTTCTTCTTGAGTTGCAAGTACCCAATTGTATTTTATTATTCTTTAAGATTTTAAGTTTTTTAAATGTAGTTTGTTTTTCTGATAGAACTATTTAGAATATTGATAAAAGAAAAATTATTAAATAAATAATAATGAAGTGACGTGAAATTATGAACTGGATAGTTTGGAATGTCGACTTTTACTTTTCATTAGTTAAAATAATTTGTAGCTGGCTCCAAAGGCTTATCCAATATATTCAACACCCAATATTATCACCATTTTATTACCTAATCTTATCAACTTCTACGTATGACTTAAGTGTTGTCAATTTAGTAATTAATAATACTCGCAATTTTATATATGAAAATAAAATTTAAACCATTGAGTTAAAAAAAAATTTTGAATTTTATTTTAATTATTAATTTTTAATGTTTCAAATATATCACACAAAAATTAAGCTGTCATATTAGAGGTTGCAAGGAAAAATGGTATGTTGAAAGTAAAGTATTTGTTAAATAAATTTTCCAAGCACTTCTATTACAGAACAATTTATAATTCCAAACATTAGTCATGGAAGATATCATTTGTATCATTAAGTTCAAGCGAAATCATTAGCATTAACTATATGGACTATTGATTTTAACTTTTAGCTTTCAAAGTAATGATGTGTTTTCACAAATCTATGGTATATTTAATACTTCTTTTAAAATGTTAGAAATTTTCCAAGTTTTAAATAAGAATTTTGAAAAATTATTTTACTTTGTTTTATTTTATTGAAAAGAATGTACTTGAACAATTGATGAAGAATTCTGTTTTTGAGAAAAATAGTATTAAAATTTGTCACTTAAAGCAAATGTTTTCTCTTTATTATTTTTTGAACTTTATATTTTTCAAATTAATTTCTTTCAGGGGATACGAAAATAATTTTACAGCACTTTGCTTCGAGTTTTGTGAAATTTAAAAGCCAATTTTTTTTTATCTCGTTCTTATAAAAATAAATATGAGTAAATGCTAAAAAGTTTGTTTATACAATGCCAGCCGTATAATGTGGTCGTATCGGTGACTGAAGATTTTGATTGTAATTGGGTCCTCGCATTTCAGGAAGAAGAAGAAGAAGATCATTGACACCCAGACATGTGACCTACGACCTCAGCTCCCGCTTATCGTGTAAAACAAGATGGCATGTTAAAGTTGAGCTAAGTCTCTCCTCATAAACTAAAATGCTAATTAATGTAAAGTTAATTAAATGCTACACCATATTGCACATCGAATTTGTTAAACTATGATTATTTCTCTTCTACGTCCTTTTACTTAACTTACTTGTTTGTATTTATTATTTGTTGATGTATTTTATGGTAACCGTGATATATTTTTGTTTTGTGTACCTGCCAACTTTCATGCATAATTAGTTTATGTTCTACATGACTTCGCGCCTGTCTTTATGTTAAGTCAGAAATATTCAGTGAAAGAATTGAAATTTTTCTGAAAAAGTCTTTGTCAAAGAAAATAGAATGTGTCACTAGAATAGACACTTGACGGGCTTGGCTTACTCGAAATAGAATGGAAAGAACAGTTGATAATGTGAACAAATGATAATGTTCCCGTTTCAACTACCAATCAGGATCGCGATACACACACTAAGTCACTTGCATTATAGTTTCGTTCTTAAAAGCTGTACTCATTGCTTTTTTAAAAGAGCAACGTGTGTGTGACCGCTTGCTAAGTTATCTTCTTAACAAAAGAAATGTTCTTCTGCATTTTCCTGATCTATTAATTCTTAAAGCTGTTTATTGAAGTTCCCTGTTATCGATGACGTCAAAAGGTATTATAATTGTGTTCAGAATTTTTTTCATTCATACAAAAAAGATGTCGAGCTATGGCCAAATACGCAAAAAGTAATATAGTAAATAGAATATAGTATAGTATAGAATATAGTAAAACTAAATCATTAACAATTATTTTTTGCATGGAATTATCTTTGGGTTAACGAATTTTATAATTGTGTCCAGAAATTATTTGATTCATACAAAAAGATGTCGAGCTATGGCCAAATACGCAAAAAGTAAAACTAAATTATTAACAATTATTTTTTGCATGGAATTATCTTTGAGTTAACGAATTTTATAATTGTGTCCAGAAATTATTTGATTCATACAAAAAGATGTCGAGCTATGGCCAAATACGCAAAAAGTAAAACTAAATTATTAACAATTATTTTTTGCATGGAATTATCTTTGAGTTAACGAATTTTATAATTGTGTCCAGAAATTTTTTGATTCATACAAAAAAGACGTCGAGCTATGGCCAAATACGCAAAAAGTAAAATTAAAGTAAAATTATTAAAGTAAAACTAAATTATTAACAATTATTTTTTGCATGGAATTATCTTTGGGTCAACGAATTTTATAATTGTGTGCAGAAATAATTTTGTGATTCACTCAAAAAAGTTGTCTCGAGGTATGGCGAAATTAACAAATAGTAAAATAGATATTAAGGCAAACTTCCGGCTGCTCTGTGCGGAACCCTATTATCCAAATTACGAGAAAAGAGGCTCAAGGTATAGAAAGTTCGCCCCGCAATGAACCAAGTTTGAATCCCAACTATAGCTGGTCGATACGAATACCGCACCCGGCTCTCACCGACCACAGTAAGCAAAATATCCTCAGTGATAGTCGAATTATGGGTTAGAGTCCCCTTGCCGACAGACTAACAGTGGAAGGTTTTCGTGAATTTCCTCTCCATGCAACGCAAATGCGAGTTAACTCCACCAAAAAGTCTTCCACGAATTCAAATTTCTCCAAATACTTTATCCAGGAGTTCCCTTGTCTTCTGGATTGTGTTCAAAATTACAAAGGTACGGAGTTGAATATTAGTAGTCGTAAACTCAAAACTGGGTCGGCTGTTCAACGACGGTTATAAAATGAAATTACGGGGAAGAATGATGTATCCCCCGTATTTTTAGGGTCAAGAATCTGTTGGGAAAAAATATATGTTTATTCAGAGAAAGTACGCTTTTGTGTCTGATTTCGGAATTTAATATGTCGTCTGCAGTAGTTAAATTAGCACATTTAAGGTTGAGCTCTCGAATCGTTAAGATTGAGCCTTAGCACGTGTAAAAAATCCGATTTTGAGATCAAAAGTTATTCCGGATGCTTTTTATTTTCCTCACTCTGTATATTTAACGAACCAATGATGAATATAGTAGCAATTGTTACGTTCTAATTTTAATTTCAAAAAAGAGTGTCGCATATTTAGAACCTTTCTAATTTTTTTTAAAAATCGGATCATAGATTGTAATTAATGTATACGCAAAACTGAACCTTTCATTCTTTTCAACCTCTTTGACTATTTAACCTTCTGATCACGTCAAAAGTGTAACTTCGTGATAGGTGAGGTGACGATGTGGTTTCAACATCAATATTTATCTAGTGGAAGTGGGAGAAAGAAAAAGCAAACGATCGTTAGGCATTTTTGCCCCGTTTTGGCAAGTGCAAATTTTAGCACCTTTTTAAAAGTATAATTAAGGTCGAAGTGAAGAGCGTCACGTGGGAATTTTCGTAAGAACGCTTTTTAAAGAGCCCGTCTTCTTGAAATATGAGGTGTCTAGGTCACCACCAAAACGCAGTTCAGGGGTCATAAAATAATAAGAGCCCGATAATCCGCCATTTTTACAGACAATGAAATATGTTAGTACAGATAGAATTCCAAAGCAAGGAAAGAAATAATGAGTTTCAGATTTAATATATATTTTTTCTTTTTTTAGACTATACGTTCGAAGGGTGTTTCTCCCTTAATGTAAAAGTATTGGGACAATCTACCTTTTCCTTAATATGTTTTCTAAATGGTTTAAAATTAGCTCCCTAAAGTTTGCACAACGTACGAATTAGCACTGTGCTATGATTTGTAGCCCAGGGAGCGTCTTGAGGTGAATATAAATAGCGTATTTTTTGGACAAATGATTCGAAAGGGTGATAAAGAGCGTTATTAAAGGGTTGTTAAAGATTTCATTTCGATCCGCTTTTGTCAATAAAGTTTTTTTTTTAAAAAAAAAAGTTTGAGTAATGTGGAAAGGAAAAAAAAGCTTTAAAATGACGCTATAACATAGAAGAAACGTTTCCTGGCGAATTCTCTTTTACCTTCATTAGTATTTTAAAAGTTAGATTGTTGGTTTACGTCGCACTAGAGCATACAATGGGCTATTGGAGACGGTCTGGGAAACATCCCTGAGGATGATCCGAAGACATGCCATCACAGTTTTGATCCCCTGCTTCGGTAAACTCAGCCCGAAGTCCAGTCTATTACAATAGGACAGAAACCGCACACACTCTGTTCCTTTACAGACTGGTCAAAGTGGTCACCCACCCGCACACTGACCGCAGCCAGTGATGCTTGACTTCGGTGTTCTACTGGGAACCGTGTCTTAACGATCAGTCCACTGAGGGAGTTAAAAGTTAGAAATGTGATTTCAAGTAAACCTAAGTGCAAACCATGAAATTTCAAATGCTGAAATCTTTTTTCTTCTGGATATCAAAATCAAACTTATGGTAGTATTACTTAGGATTATGCATTGGGGAAGTTATCATACCATAATGTGTTTGCATTTTGATGTTTAAAACACTCTTTTCAGCAATTTAAACTTAATGGTTTACTCTTGGTTAATCTTAACTTACTTTTTCTTTATATCTTAAATTAGTAAAGGAGCTTAAAGAGAACTTTTGACGAAAAGTTTCTCCCTTGCTATGGCGACCTCTTAATTAAAAACACATTTTATAATTGTGTATAATATTTTATTATTCGTGTAATTAGCTTTATCGACAGGCTGACAAACATAAGATATATTAAAATGGACCAATATTATGTGCATCATCAATAAAAATTTGAAATTGAAGGAATTTAAATTATAATTGCCTAGCGGAAGAGTAAATCGGATAGGATAGCCTAACCCACTCTCTTAAAACTCATATTTGAGGATAAGTGATTCATGCCAAGACACTCAATGTTGAAAAACACAGCAAAAATACACACTACACTGCATAAAAGTAAATATTTATGACGAGGAAAAGTCGGAACGCTATCTACTGCTTCATTCTTCACCTCCTTCATTTACCACACTTTTTTTAAAAAATAGAACTGTTCCAAACATTCCTAAATTGTTACTTACTACTTGCCAATACCAGCAAGACTGCTTGAAGTCAAGCGAATTTTTAAGGCAGAGGTAGCGTTTCTTGTTCTCTCAGTGGCGCCATCTAGTGCCAAAAGTTCGACTTCAGTCACTCATGCGTCACAGACCGTTTTACAGGGAGGATCCAATCATACTCCATTTATTTATCCACAGATCGCAATTAGACCTAAAACAGAGAACGATCAATCTCCAATTCAGTACCCTCAGAGGTATTCATTTGTGACGAGAACTAGAAGACTTTGTGACCCCGGCAGATTTAACGTGCACCAGTCACCATTTAATACACGGAAATTCTTGAGCCGGCGGGATTTAAGCTACGTTCTCACGAACATGTGCCCAACGTCCTAAATTTTTACCAATGCAGATCATTGGGAATCCACTGTAGTTAAGAAATGCAAGCTTACTATTGTTAAATATTTTTTTATAATTTTAATGGAGCCGCGGTGGCACAGGAGATAGATCACTTGCCTCCGAATGAGGTGATCCAGGCTCGAATCCCTGCGGTGGCTGGTTGATACGAATTCTGTTCCCAGCTCGCACCAACCACAATGCTGACGTTAAATATCCTCGGTGGTAGACAGATCATGGGTTAAAATCCCCTTGTCAATGACTAAACCGTGAAGGTTTTCGTAGTTTTCCTCTCAATGCTACGCAAATGCGAGTTAATTCGATCAAAAGGTCTTGGGTAGTTTGTCCCAATGCTTGATCTAGGAGTTCCCTTGTCAACTGGATTGAGCTACGGCGTTGAACATTGATAGTCGTAGCTATCAAACTATTAATCAACTCAGAATTCGGTCGGCTCTTCTTCAACGTCGGCTATAAAATAAAAAAAATAAAATATAATTTTAATGATAGAAAGTGTTATTATAAAAAAAAATCTCTGAATCTAAAAATGATCGTTTTACTGTTCTTTCCCCTATTTATTAGGTAATAGCTTAAGAACAATAATATAACCTTGTTCAGCTCTCTTTCATTTGTGAGATACGGAAAACAGATAGGATGAAAATTGGAAAACTTTGTAGGGGGGCGACTTAGCCTTTGCCCTTCGAAATACCGTCACCTTTCATCAAACATCTCCCTCCCTTCGAACGCAGAAGGAAGAAAAAAAAAAACGATCTATCTTGTGGCTGATTACGGACGTCACATCTTCCCGCGGATTTGTGTCTTCTGAGTTTTATGATTAAATTCCACAGGTAATGGAATCATAACGTTACAAAAACCGAATTTTAGAAACGTTTGCTCAGATTTATTTTCCTGTCTTTGAATTTACGGCCATCGCGTTTTGAAAACGGTAAATCACATTGAACAGAGTAATACTTGTCAGAAAGATATTTATTTATTGACTATATAATATATTGTCTGGATAGAACATTTTTAAGTTTTGAAGAAAAAAAAGTAACCGCATTTCTGTAACTTGGGGTGGTTCGAGAACATGCATGGCCACGTGCGCCACAGCGTGGCACGGATGAGTTTTGCAAGTGGCACGTTTGAAAAAAATATTAGTGTTGCCTTCGGGAACATAGCACTTTGCTAAAGAAATTTCAAAAGATTAAAAACCGAAAAAAATCTCTATAGCAGAATAACTTTTGATCCTAATGATCGTATCTTCACGTTCTAAGACTCAATCTTAATGCTTCGAGGGGGTGACCTCAAACATGCTAATTAATAAGTGCTGACGATATTTTAAGTTACGAAGTCAGTTGCAAAAATGCGCTCTCTCTTTTAATAAACATACCTTTTTTTCGACGAATTCGAATTTCTGATCCCCAAAATATGGGGGGTAGCTGCATTTTAGGAAATATGGTTTCTATTGGTTGGTCAGAAAGTCCCAAAATTTGGACCCCTTAATATTAATTTTACTTTTTGCGTATTTCGAAGAACCCGAAAACTTTTTAAGCGAATCAAAATATTTTAGATACAATTATAAAATTCCTTTATCCGACGATAATTCCATGGAGAAAATAAATTTTAGTTAATAGTTATTATTTTTTATTATTTTATTTAAAAATAGTAAAAAAAAAATATTTGAACTGTAAGGTATAGAATTTTTTTCCATCATTTTAAAGTAAGTAATTTCACAGGGGAAAATATAAAATTTGAGCGAAGTCGGTTGATATGATTCCTTGACGTTTTCTAAATATCTGTTCCTTAAATTATTAGCACTTACCATTAAAATTTTCTGTTTTTAATCCATCGTCGAATATTATAACTGACGATCATATCGTGCATATCAGAGTAATGATCAAATCGAACGATAAAATGTCCTTTGAATATCTTATATATTGATATTGAAACAAAGTTTGCAAACTAAAGTGTGAATTTCGGAACAGAGGTATGATTCTGTAACAAATCGACAATTCCTGTTACAGAAACTATTAGTTGTCTCAAGTAAAACTATCTGTTAAATGATGGATAGGTACCACATCTATCATTAAACTCTATAACATCATTTGTATGATATTGTACTGAATTATCGTTCCCTCAAAACTTCATCCATCAGTCTGATGTTTCAAAATGGCGCATTCTCCCTCACTTACCCATAGATAAGGATCCACTCCAGCAGGTGATGTATTATGAGCTTCATCAAATTATAAGCCATTGCCTTCCTTCCATATTTGTAATTAGAAGCTGTAATTCCAATGTGAAACGTTAATCATATTTCTTTTGTTCTTCGTCCGACTTATCGTTACGTTGAAAGAAAGTTGAAGAACATTTCTTCAAAATTGAAGAGGAAAAAATTCTACATTAAAGAACAAAAAGCATCCATTTTTTTCATCCGATTCTTACAAGCATTAACTGTTGAAATGTTCGACTCCGATTTCGAATTTTTTTAGTGGTCGACTTATATTTCCTTGAAATTTTTACCGAATTCTTGAATAATATTAATGATAATGCTAAAAAAATATTGATTAAAATGATATAGCTCTATTTCTAATGTAACGATGGGAATTAAATGTGTTCTATTTAATTTGTAATTAGAAGCAGTAATTATAATGTGGAAAGTCAATTATATTTCTTTTGCTATTCATCCGACTTATCGTTATGTTGAGAGAAAGTTGAAGAACATTTCTGAGAGGAAAAAATTGTGCATAAAAGAACACAAAGCATACATATTTTCCCCATATGATTCTTACAAGCATAACTGCTATATCTGTTGAAATATTCGACACCGAATCCGAATTTTTTTAGTGGTCGACTTATATTTCCTTGAAATTTTTACCGAATTCTTGAATAATATTAATGATAATGCTAAAAAACTATTGATTAAAATGATATAGCCCTGTTTTTCTTATGTAACGATGGGAATTAAATGTGTTCTATTTAATTTGTGATTAGAAGCAGTAATTATAATGTGGAAAGTCAATTATATTTCTTTTGCTATTCATCCGACTTATTGTTATGTTGAGAGAAAGTTGAAGAACATTTCTGAGAGGAAAAAATTTTACATTAAAGAACACAAAGCATCCATATTTTTTCAACTGATTCTTACAAGCACAACTGTTATAACTGTTGAAATGATCATCTCCGAATCCGATTTATTTTAGTGGTTGACTTATATTGCGTCTTGGTTGACTTATATCCAATTTTCACATTCTATTGTGAAAAGCTCTTTTCCAATTTCTAAATTTTCATAAGATCAAAAAAATTCTTTTTAACCGAAATGGCTTACCTTTAAAGTAACAGGAGTCAGAGTCACACAGATTTTCTGAATCCGACTCCTGCAAAATATTTTTGACAGTCCTATTCAAAAGGAAATACTGCATAATGTTGTTTACTGAAAAAATATATATCTTTCAGATTTGGTATTTTTTTAAAAATTGAAATTGAAATCTAGCACAAAAACTGTCATTTGCATACCTGCAAGTGAAGTCATTGTAGGTCACTTGTGACATTTGTCGATTCAGAAGACACTCATGTTCGACACACGCTGAACGTCGCTTACAGGAATCCAATTAAATCTGATTTAAATCACATGGTTAGGCATAATCATATTTTTTTTTTCGAGTTGCAAGTACCCAATTCTGAATTTGCAACCAGTTTTTTCTTCTTTTTTTTCATTTTTTTGTGGAACAGTTTTTTTCTTACCAAGACAGCGAATTTAAATTAATTATTTCGCGTTATTAAATTATTTGTGACGAATTATTTCTAACATTCTGATGGTAAATCCCTAAAAATATATTCTTGATATGCTTCTTTAGTTGCATTCAAAAATGTTTTTAATTAAAATTGACTAAATTAAAAATGGAGTATGAAATGTATTATAGTTCGTTCACCAGGCGTTGACACCTGGCTCCACTTCCTTGGAAGAAGAGTTCATTTCAGCGCGGAAGTGAGAGGAGAAACGTCTCCGCGCTTGAAATTGAGACAACCCTTAATGCGCACCAAACGCAAACAGTGAATTCTTTTTCAGTCACTTACTTTGCTTTATTTTGCATCTGCTATTATACCTTTCGTACTCTAGCTAATTAAATATATCACAGCAAAATGTCTCAAAATGGACAAACTATTCACTCAAAGGAGAAAACTATCATCAAATTTATGAAATATTTAATGTTAAAAAATGTACATAAAGATTGCGAAATAAAAGTTTTTGTCATACGATCGCCAAGAAGCAACCTTGTTCACATCCTTTGCCCAAAAATAGCGAAATAGTATCGTCGGAGATGATAGTGGAGCCAAGTGCCAACTCCTGGTTGACGAACTGTACCATTTGTTTCCCTATTATTATTGTTCGAATGCTATTCTTTTTTTGTCCCTTCAAATTTTATTTTCACTTGAAGTAATAGTTTGTGAGTAGTTTATTAATAATAAAAGGATTTTTAACAGCTAATTTATCACAGAATGTTGCACTCTCTTTTTTTTTCAGCTACGAAGGCGAAGAAGAATGTCACAGGAAGAAGTAAAAAGTAAAGTCAATTAATGATTAATTAAAAAATAAAAAAAAGTATTTATTTTTCTGGATCAATTGAATTAAATGGATGCCTGCAAGTGACGTCATCGTAGGTAAATCTAAGGCTCCACTATAGTGAGAGCTGAACTGTCCGCCATTATGGAGCAAACAAGTTCGCTAGTTAAGTATAGTGCTAACATTGACGTGAGAATTTGAAGCTCATTTAGATACTTAAAATTACTGATATGAGTAATTGTGCAGCTATAAATTGGACAAGCAGTTTAAGAAAAGGTTTTCGAATGTTAAGATTTTAATCAGATCTCGAAAGAAAAAAGAAATGGGTAATAAATTGCAGAAGATATAACTGACAGCCTGGAAGTGGAGCTCGCGGTTTATTTATTAAAAACTAAAAACTTTAAAAATAAAAATTAATAAATAAAGGGGAAAAAAACAGTTGAATTTACTTGCATTTAGTAACTTTGCTTTGGCGACTTTATAGCCTGCGCCACCGAAATTGAAAAGTACTGCGATCGCTTATGTGTGTTAAATGCTCTTTCATTTATAATTTATTGAATTTATTCACTTATATATGCAGTTGTTGACCTTAAGTTATTAGAATTTGTTTTTGAATGCTTCATTTTGAATGCTTGTTTTTGTCTGTATCTTTAAAAATAAATAAGCGAATAACTTTTCTGGGTTACTTGAATTGTTCAGTTCTAACTATATATCAAATATAAGAATTTTCATCGAAAATTGCATTTATTAAGTAAATATTTATTTGAAATATGACCTTTAAACAACATTTAATTAATAATTTAATTTACAATTTTGAGTGTTTGTGTGAGATAAAACCAAGTAAATAAGTATTCTCCAAACTTATCTCAGAATCATCAAGTTTTGTATTCACTATTCAGCAAGCTTTGTTTTCGTTTTGCTTTGTTAAAAATAAATATTTACCTGTTTCTAATTGTATTTCATTTCGATTAACTAAATATCAGATAGTTAGATTTTTAATCCTGACTCATTTAATTTTCTTTAGTTACTTATCGTTTAAAGTTCAAACGGTTTGTTTATATTTATAATAAGAAATCTATTTAATATGCGATCTTCCATACGTTTTTGGATTTATAAATATTATCTTTTTTCTTTAAAATACTTGTGATATAATAATAATTAGTTTCTGTTGTAGAAAAAGTAATGGGATTATGTTTACAAAATTTAAACTCTGAATTTTTCAATGTGATTTAATTTAAGTAGGAAAATATAAAACAGTATTTCAAATATTTTTTCCAGGTTCATTTTGTAGAATCTCAATTTAAAGTAAATAGGAAAGATGGTAGCAAAAAATTAAGGCCCGATACTATTCCAAAGCCTTTAAAAATTCCTTCAAAAAGACTGAAATGGATAAGTTGTCCAAAATCAAGATAAATTATAAATGAGCTTAAATCTGCAAATGTAAATTTACTGATTCTTCTCCATTTGCTTGGTTTTTTTTATTTTATAATTATTAAAGAACCGAAAATGTGTATAAACTGTTTCTATCAAGTAATGAATAACATTTTTCTTTTAAATATCAACAATAATCAAATTTTTAAGAAATTTGTTCAATTATTAAAAAAAGTTTCTGAAAAACAAAGTAAATAGATGTACACAGAGACATGCTTTTCTTATGAATTATCTTAGTTGAGGTTAGCGTCTTTTGTAGAAATAAGTTACCAAATCTTGTTGTTCTTTCGCATTGGTTAAAGTTTTTGCTCCTAAATGGCGGACGAGTCGATCTCTCTAATTCAAGGACTCCAAGAAAAGCAAGGCATTTGTCGATTCAGAAGCCAATGAGGATCGACGCAATGCGTGAAGTCACTTACAAGTAATACTAATTACTAGTACTAATAATATATTAATACTAGTACTAATTTAAATCACATGGTTAGGTATAATCACTTCACTTCTTCTCGAGTTTCAAGAATCCAATTTCCTTTACATTTTAGATTTCAACGTTAAATATGACTTTGATTTAGAAGCCGTAACATTTGCTGGTTCGTATGTTGTTAAATTAACATTAATAACGTCTTAATAGAAAACAAAAACAATATTTATTAATAATATAAGTACACTCGTTACTTACTACATGCACGTACATTTCGTATCGACGTTCTACAAAAACAATAATGTTTACATCACAAAATCGAAACTGAAACTAAAACATAACCGCTGTTGCCATTCTTCATTTTTACAATATATATGCGCTTACGGTGGCCAAGGCGCTTACATGCGAACTAAATAATCGCTGTTGCCATTCGTAATTTACAATTGCGCTGACACATTTTTTATAAATTGAAGTCCAAAATTTATCCGATAAACCCTTATTAAATTTGAAAATAAAAATAATTATTTATTCCGAGGCACACACAGAAATAAATTAGCAAAATTTTAATTCTAAAACTAATAGGTATTAGGGTTAACTATAAAGAGGAACATTCAAGTTTTTTGTTCAGTTAAGCACCTTGTCACTAATAAGAGTCCACCATATTGAAGGACCACTTAAGAATCTAATTAAATCGATTTCACACGGAGAATGTAATTTTTTAAAAAAAATATTGTTGCAGAATAGTAACAACATTTAAATTTCTTTTGTAAAATTGTTTTATCATATATCAGAAGTCTAAGAGTTCCGTCTGCTGTTTGGGAAAATTCTATTATAGAGCTAATTTTAACTAAATTAAGTTTAAGAAAAAGGATATAATAAAAAATGAATGTGACAAAAACCGAAAAGGCTAAATTGACAGAAGATGAAGAGACGGAGACTGTAAAAGATACAAAAGATGAAGGAACCGATCCAGATAAGGCAAGCGATGAAAAGAAAACCCAAACTCACATCAAGCAAGAAAAAAAATAAGAACATGGTATTATTACCGGTTTGTGTTAAAATACTAACTCCTGACTAACGTAACTTTTTAAAGCGATGTCAATTAAACTTATTGTCTTTGGAACTTGATGGCGTTGCAAAATTATTTGATGCTTTACTTGGAATAAATTTATTATAAAAATATGACTAGACATAGTGTCTTTACACTGCTATCATAAATTTCAATTTCAGTTGTGTTTACTTCGGCGTAAAATTTTTTTACGTAGTTCTAATTTTAAATAGGGCCAAGTTAACTGAAATATATTATTTACCAATAATTTGTGTTTGTTTCTAATGGCACTTTCCAATACCAGCAAACCTGCTTCGTAAAACCAAGCGAATGTAAGACAGAGGGTGCATTTCTTGTTTTTCAGTGGCATCATCAGCCACACACTTACGTCACAGCCTGTTTACAGGACGGACCCATTCATACATCCATTCATCCACAGATCGTAATTTTGACCAAAAGCAGAGAACCATCAGTCTCCAATTTAGTACCCCAAGAGTTATTGATTTGTTATAGGACCTTAGAGCACTTTGAACCGGACAGATTTAACATGCACCAGTCACTATTTAATACACTGGGATTCTTCGGCCGGCTGGATTCGAACTCCTGTTTTCACGAGCACGAGTTCAACGTCCGGCCAACAGGGCTATCCCGGCAGCTCACAACTGTTTTAATATACTCTAGTGATAAAGTTTGGGTTCCATCGAAATAATGTTGATCAGTCAGGAACTCCTGGATCAAGTATTGAGAGAAATTTACTTTCGCGGAGGACTTTTTGGTGAAACCAACTCACATTTGCGTCACAAGGAGAGGAAAATCGCGAAAACCACCCATGGTTAACCTGACGACAAGGGGACTCTAACCCATGATCCGTTTACAACTGAGGATATTTTACGTCAGTACTGTGGTAGATGCGAGTCGTGTGCGGAATTCGAATCAACCAGTTATCGCTGCCATTCGAACCGGCATCACCTCATTGGAAGTCGAACT
The DNA here is from genome assembly GCF_982258835.1 of Parasteatoda tepidariorum. Lineage (NCBI taxonomy): Eukaryota > Metazoa > Arthropoda > Arachnida > Araneae > Theridiidae > Parasteatoda > Parasteatoda tepidariorum. Next base: position 91,732,165 of record NC_141763.1, on the reverse strand, counting down.
CTCTATCGCTCGAGCCACCGCGACTTGAATAATGTAAATATAACCCGATGTTCCTACCTATTTTCAAAAATAGTACTAGTATTCTGTACAAGTTTCATAGCTTAGAATGGTACTTAACCATTTCGCCATCGCAGGCAATAAAGTCACCAATGTAATTCAAGTAAATTAAACTTTTTATTAAACTTTTTATTTTTTATTTGAATAAAAATAAATAAATAAATAAAATAGCTGAATGTACTTGCACCAGTCCTAGTACATAGCACAATCGGGATTAGGTGAAATACATCGATTGATATAATCTGACTTTTTTTGTACAGGGTGTTCCAAAATTATCTTTACATCACCTGGCTTGAAATTGATTACAGACTGGAAGTGCTTAGGGCCACCAATGGTGCGCATGTTGATGTGTACTAAACAAAACTTTATTAGTTGCAGTAATACATGCAAAAGACAGAATATAAATATCTTGTTTATTTTCAAAGTTATGAATTTTTGAAGTTGTAAAGAGAATTTTGGAACACGTTGTATATTCTTGTGTATATTAGAGCTCAAAACAATGAAATTTTGATTCAGTGGAATTTCACGTAAAAGGTAATTTTAAAAGTTCAAAAAATTTATCTAAAATATGCAAATTAGATTGTGCTATCGATAGTTATAAAATCAGTCACAAAAATGTATTTTTACTGAAAAACCATGTAGCCAAGTGCGCCAACACGCAGGAAAAATGTCAAATATACCGAGTAGATACCGACTACCGATGATAGTCGGTATATCGAATACGTCAGTATCGCGATCATCGATAATACCAATCTTTATCCGACGATGTAGGATAATCCCGGATACTGGCATACACTCCAAAATGATAAATTTTTAATAAAAATTAATATTTTTTTTCATTAAATAGTTGGAGCTAAAGCGCTAGTTTATCATTCAAATTAAAATTTGAGCAATTTCATTCGTAAGAAAAAAATTAAGAACTTGGTTTTCCCGGATAAAACCGGATACTGACATACTTCCAAAAAATGACTAATTTTTCCTGACAGTTACGAAAAATAACTTTTAAACTCTCAAAAATAATGTTTTTTTTTTTTCATTAAATAATTTTTATTTTTGTAACTGAAGGGTTAATTTGTCATTCAAATTAAAATGTAGGCAAATTTATTCATGGAGCTTCTTAAAAAAAATTTAAGCACTTAATTTTGTCTAACTTGCCTTTACATAAAGTAAGTTAAATTTTTTGTAATGAGGCTGATTTATAATTACAGATTTATTGTTGTTGAAACACAGACTTCCTAATCATTTAGTTTTATCAAGACAGCAATATCGACTTTTCTAAAGTCGAAGATAGATTTATTTTGGTTTCCAGCAATCTGAGGTGGCGATAGCGGTACACATCTAAAAGTGAACGACATAATCTCTAACGTTGTCCAATGTATACATAACATCTGGGGCCCTGTTTGTTTGAAAATTTCTTGGTGTTTTCTGGTGAATCTAGCAAATGGGCTTGCTGAAAACAGAAATGGATATAATCTTTAATGGATGACGGATGTATTAGCTGTGGAGATCCATATGAAGCTTACGTATCCACTTAACAAGTGCCGCGTTTCGTACATTTTGTTGTAATATCGATTTTTTTTTTTTAAATAAAAGAAGTAGGAAAAAAATAATCATTTTGACAGCTTGTAGATTTGTGCTTTAAAATATAAAATGGCAAATCAATGCTAGATATTTTCATAGACTTCAGTTTTCATTAAGAAGAGAATTTTTAAAAAAAATATCAGTTTGCTAATAGAATGTTCTTTATAGGAATTCATAGTCGAAAAAGACATTTTTTGTAATTCTCAATCGAATAGAACGATTTTTTTTTCAATTCTCAGTTGAATAGAAAGTTTTTTTTAACTATTCACATTTGTGTAAAGCATTTTTTTATTTTTTGGAATTCGCAACAAACTAGAACGTCTTTTTCCCCTTATAATTCGTAGTAGAATAGAACGTATTTTTTTTTAACTTTTTGTAATTTACACAGTCGAATAGAATTTTTTTTTCGTTATTTACTATAGAATAAAATTGTTTTTCGTTATTTACGGTGGAGAAGAATTTTTTTTTCTTCAAATTCTCAGCCAATGAGAATTGCTCTTTGTAACTTTCAGTCGATTAACAAACATGCATACTTCGTGCAATATGACACCTGCAAATGACAGGCATCATAATTGGTTTTTGAAACGTGGCATTTGTTTACGTTAGCAACTGTTCTCTCCATTCTATTTTGAGTAAGCGAAGTCGTCATAAAGAGGCACAAATTATATTCTTTCTCAAAGATTCTTTCACGAAGATTTAAATTCTTTCACTATACATTTCTTATTTGACACAAGGACAGACGCGAAACCATGAGGAACATAAACAAACAAATTATGCATCGAAATTACCAGGTACATATAACAAAAATATATCTCGGTTACAAAAAAATACATAAACAAATAATAAATCTGTGGCACTGTATTTAATTACTTCACGTTAATTAACATTCCAACTTATGTGGTGAAACTTAACTCAACTTTAACAAGCCATTTTGCTTATAAATGATCAGCTGGAGCTGTTGTCATAGGTCACATGTGTGGGTATTTGTGATTTTCTTATTTTGTGTACCTGGCAACTTCGATGCACAATTTATCTGTTTATGTTAAGTAAGAAATAATTAACGAATTTAAATTTTTATGAAAGAGTCTTTGTGTAAGAATATGGAATGTGCCAGTTAAGAAAATTGATAATTGACGATTTTGGCTTACACGAAATAGAATGAAAATAAGAGTTGCAAACGTAAACTAATGCTACGTTTCAACAACCCAGCAGGATCTAAGGCTCCTATACTATTCAGGGGCTCTAGAGCCCCTGTATTAGAATCTTAGTATAGGAGCCTTAGTTTAAACGTCTAATTTGTTTATGTTGACAACTGTTCTTTTCATTCCATTTTGAGTAAGACAAGCCTAATTCAGGGGCTCTAGCAGGATCGATATATCCCCACTACGTCACTTGCATTTATCCCATTGTATCTTGTTCAGTTAATAGCCTTGTCACTCTTTAGGAAGTTGCTACACCGCTGGGCTGTTTAATGAAAATTGCCAAATAGGTTTTACCAAGCTTAACTCGATTGCAACAGTTAAGCTACTAATCTAGTTCAGCTTTGACTTTACGAAGTCAAATTCTATTTGTATTGAAAACCAAAAACATTTAAATTTCTCCTGTGGAATTGATTACTTATTATAAACTTCGTACCAAATTCAGGCAAAGAAATTGTCAACGAAGGAAAAAGGGACACAAAAAGATGAAGAAAGCGCAAGAGAAAACACAAGATGAAGGCACATCAACTAAAGAAGACGTAAAAAAAAAAGATGAAGGAACATCTTCCGATAAGCCAAGTAAAGAAGAGAAGACGCAAACCATCGAAAAGAAAGATAAGAAATAAAAGCATGCATTAAAATTCAAACTGCCGAAAATCGATATCAATCAAATGCGTAAAACCTGTTGTGACTTTTTAAACTTCCGATCAACCGAAACGATGCCAATTAAATTGACTGTCATTAGTTTTTTCTTTGCAACAATATTGTCAAGTTATGTGAAATTGAACTGCATTTAAATTTATTATAAAAGAGGAGCGTCTTTCTTCCCCTATGGCGAATTTTTTGTTTTTGTTACTTTTATAATAACTGTAATTATTAGTTATGATTATAATTTATTTGATTGTTTAAAGTTCAAATGTTAAACAAGTGAGAAGTCAGCTGAGATGTCAGTTGAGTGTTGAATCTGATGACCCTTGGTTTGGCGACAAACCTCGTTGAATTTTTTTGAAACTCTGTTTTTGACTACCATATTCTTTGTTTTTATTAATGTCATGTTCGTTTTACAGTAACTTTTGTTCACAGTTATGCAATTAGTCCTTGGTTTATTTTCATATATATATTGGTTAGATCGCCAAATCGCTTAAAATACTTGAATGCAAATAACCCTGCTATTTTGAAATGCACCAGGTTAATTGGAAAAAGCTTTGAGTATTTTCTAATTAAGTCTGTTATTTTTAAGCTTATTAAAATTAGCCTATATGCCATTAGTCAATTGTGCCAAAATCAATAAATTGGATTGAATTTTTTTAGGATTACATAAATATTATATGGTTAGTTAAAAAAGCCTTCACTGTCATGGGCTTGTTGCAAATTTGCCTAATATTAATCAGGCTAAATAAGCAATGAATGACATATTTTTTTAAATAGCATAAAGATATGGGGGATCATTAAAAAATGATAGAACTTCGCTCTGTCAGACTGTAAACCACTTACTTATATTAGGTAAGTATTTATGTTAGTATCGTTTGGTATCTATTATCACAATACCAATATTATCTACTATTACAATCAGCTAGGTATTACTTGGGTTAATAATATGGAGTTTTTTTACCACCTCCCAAAAGTGGAATATTATTAAAACACCTAAAAAGGGTCAGGCTAGAAAGAAAAAAATTGTTGACTTTGCAAATTAGCCCGGCTATTGCAAATTGACGATGGTTGGTGCAGAGAGCTGGATTATTCCAAATATGAAACTCTAAATGACGAAATTAGTTCGAAATCACGAAATGAGTTTTGTTAAAATATAGGCCAGAGCCGTGATGGCTCAAGGGATTGAGCGTTCATCTTCCAATGAGGTGAACCGGGTTCAAATCCCAACGACGGCTGGTCGATACGAATTTCACATCCGGATTACACAGACCATAGTGCTGACGTGAAGTATCCTCAGTGGTAGACAGATCATGGGTTAGAGTTCCCTTGCCATAAGGCTGACCGTGGGAGGTTTTCGTGGTTTTCCACTCCATGTAACGGAAATGCGGGTTAGTTCTCTCAAAAAGTCCTCCACGAAGGCAAATTTCTCCCAATACTTGATCTAGGAGTTTCTTTGTATTCTGGATTGGGTTCAAAATTACAAGGCTACGGAATTGAACATCAGTAGTCGTAAACCCACAAGAATTGTGATCGGCTGTTTAACGACGATTATGAAATATCGGTAAAGTAATGAAAATTAGTGTGTATCGAAAATTCGGTCTCCTCAATTCTTGCAATATCCCGAAGAAAAACAAATCGAGTATATCAGCAACATTTTTATTCAAGTATAATTGTAAGGACAATGTTGTGAAAAATCGGCATGGTCTAAACAAGGGTCATCTTTGGTGGGGAAATCAGTCATTTTTGGCAAGCAACAAATCTTTTTCAACTTTAAATACTGGTAAGCAAATTCCGAAGCTCCTGTATAATGTTGGATTTTACAAGAATTTTTTGAAGCTAGCGATAATCATTTACTGAATTAGAATTCTAACTCTGGAGAATTATTACTATTCTTTAAGTTTCATGAACGCAAGCTTAGCAAACAGTATCTGTGCACATATCCTTACCAAAGACGTGATTCTTTAAACTGAATTCGGATTATCGTTCATTTGGCGAAATAAATTTAAAAAAAACATTGTAAAGATATATATTCATAACTATAAGTGTAAATGGAAATTATTCCATGGTAAAAATTTATTACTAGGGATGTTTTCAAGTAAGAGCCGTTTCAAAATAAAAACCAAGCAAAACAAAATTTTCATGAAACAAATTTATTTTTTGATTCTAGAAACATATTTACTTAAACACTTATCATACCTTACAACTAGACTTATAATAACCTCTTTATAGTAACTTGCCGCCTCTGCTCCTGTAACCAAGAGGTCACGACCGTTTTCACCTCTTCGTCATCGTTGTACTGGTTGCCCCCAAAATGATGTTTGAAAGATGAAAGTCACTTAGCGCAAGGTCTGGGCTGTATTGAGGGTGGTCCAAAACTCCCCAGCCAAAAGAGTCCAATAAAGCTCGGGACTGAACAGTGGAGTGAATTATTGTCATGGAGTAGCAAAATTTTCTGTCAGCATGCCAGTAAGAAAGTTTCGTAAACTTCAAAAATCTTCCGGTGAATGTATGCAGTAAACAGGTTTTTTTTGCAGACTAAAAACACATCACTGACAGTACCTCATACGCGGCGAGCGATTTGTTAAACTTGAACATATTAAAGACACAGAATTGACAGTACAGGTTACCTACAACTGTAACAGAGCACAGTTGTTCCTAAGGAATGTCTGAACGCGATGTAAGCACTAGTTGCGACGCATGCGTCCCCTATTAGTGTACACAACAAAACGGCCCTTACTTAACTTGTATTTCCATTATTAACTTGTACTAACGGCCTTGTTTTTCCATCAAATTATTCTTAAAGAATATTTAAAAATAAATGATAAATAAATTTTTTACTTTTTTATCATAAGGACTAAGATTTTACCAAGTAACTAAAAACTAAATGCTACTTTTGAATTAGTTTAGAAGGATTCGTTTATTCTTTAAAACTAGGTTAGAAAGAATTGCTTGCAATAGCATATAGCAGGGTTGATGACGATAAAGCGTGAAAAGTGGCAGGCAATAAGAACCAAAAATATGAGTTGAAAAAACGTGAAAATTTATTGAAGCATGTGAAACTTACTTTGATTATTGTATTCTAGTACTGAGCAAAATAATTGAAATTTTTAAAGTTTTACTTTTTTAATATTCTTGTCACCCATTTTATTTTGTATACAAAGGATATTATAAGGGAACTAAACTACTGAACTTATTTACTCAATATAAATCAATATTTTTTGTTTAAAGATATACAGTGAAACCTCCAGGAAAGGCCACCTCTATGTAGCGACCATCTCCATTTATGACCAGTTTTGGGAGGCACGTAATTTTTTCCACAGATTTAGTGTCGAAAACCTTTTGGAGAGATTATTAAAACCTCTCCCAACGGCAGGCAAAAATCTGCACCGAAAACCGAAAAGTCAAATAAGGAAACACAAAAAAATATCGAAACACAAAATTTAACAAAACAAACGAGTAGATTAAAATGTATTCAAAATATTTGTGAGAGACTCTTATTTAGAGAGCTCTTTTTGACGATACAAACTCATGTTGTAGTCAGAGTGCACTAAAGACGATGCTATCTGTTACGTCAAGCGATCAGGTATCATAATTTTGATCTAGTTGCGCTTGTATAATTTTGATCTAGTTGCGCTTTCTACGTCATTTTGTTAACATCGTTTTGTTTGTCATCTCTAAGTTAACTTTCAAAAAATTCTATGGCTGGCAACAGCATTTTTATTTTTTAAGTTGTTTATTTTTCCAGCCTTCCCACAATGGAAACCCTTTACCTGACGGCTTTCTGTTACAGCAAAACAATGCTAGTTCTCACACTTCAAGACAAACCACAAAACGAATGGATGATAATGGAACATACATTTTAAAGTGGCCTGCTTCATTCCCTGATCTCAGTCCCATAAAAAATTTAAGGAAAAAACTAAAAATAAACTTGAAAAAGTAGGAAAGAAGACAGTTAAAGATCTCAAAGATGCGTCAATGTTTTTGCTCTTTACCGTAGTGATTGAATTTTCTTATGACACATAATTCAATTTGGTTTCTGTAATTTCTATGCAATTCTAATGCTAAAAACGGAAAGAAAACTTCAGGAAGTCATTATAAGCTATTGTGCCTAAATGTTTCATTAATTAGTATAGTAATGTGTATTTAACTTATATCAATAAGTATGTAAGTGTGTATTGATAAGTATGCATTCGAATTACTTCAATTACTGTATTTGCAAGTTAATTTTAACATAAATCTTATATAAAATGCAAATTAAGAGTTTGAATATGTTTTTACAATAACTGGCGTACAATCCTCAATCTACAATTTTATCTAATAATCATAAATAACGAACCGCTCTTATTTGAAAGGAAAAAATCATTTACTATTTCACAAGAAGTTGAGATTTAGATGTCCTTGGGACAAAATAATTTTCAGTACAAAATGCCTTAGGATGGAAAATAGTTTCGAATGACACAACCACTGTCCGCGGGGAGTAATATTCACATTCCAGTAGAAAACAATGACACTTAGAGAGTGAAAAATTATTTCTTTCCACCGTTTCATTTTTCAGAACCAACTCTTTTCCTTCCAAATTGTTCTTTGAACTTCAATGCTGTCGCTAATCTTAAAGCCAATCTCAAACTGTTACTGAGTCTCATTACGTTGATGATGCGATGGAAACAGAGTCAGATTGTGACAATTCTATAGAAGATTAAAACCCTAAAATACAACGGTTATACTTCAGGAATAGCATACAAATCAGAATTTCCAACATTCCAAAAGTGAATAATTGCTCCATTTTCAGATACTGGGAATTCGAAATGCTGTAATAAATATCGTTTGCTGCCCGCCATTGCTTTAAGACAAAGGAGTCCGCATTACAATTGGGTTTTTTTGTGAATTAGACGATGGCAACACTCAATGGGTATCTAATATCTTATCGTTTGCGAAGATGAATGGCGTACTGAAGATTTACAGTAGCTGAAATAGCCTTGGATGAAATACTCGGCAGAAGAAAATCCATTCCTTTTGCAACGTTACTGTTTTCCTCCCCGTCAATATTTCTTTTATGATGTTGAAAAATATATCTGTTTGTTCTTACGGTTTAGGAGATAAGGGAAGAGAAATGCCAATCTAGTTGAATGGTCGAAGATTTGTTGAAATGGCTTGATCTAGAAAAAAAAGTATTTGAAGTTTTTATTAAACCAATCAACGAGAACTAAAATCACACAATTTTTTTCAATAAATCTTCAAAATAGTGAGTAGTAATGTAAAGAATTATTTTTCTGCAATATTCACCTCATTTAATTTAAATTTACTTATTTTTTATGCGAATTGCTTATGAATAACTAGATAAGTTGTTGAGGTTTAATGTTAAAGTATCGTATTTTATAATTCGAAAATGAAAATATTAATATATAAAATAATCAGAAAATGATGAAAGAAAAAAGTCTGTCTTCAAAAAATATGTTCTTTATCTCACTTTAATATATATTTTTTTGATAAGATAAAGAATATTTTTTCGATTTCTTAGCACAAGTAGTTCGTAAGTTATGCTAAATTTGAAAGCAATTTTTAATATTTTTTATAGAATGGTGGGAGGCAGAATTCTCGTATACCTTAACAATAAGAATCAACAGCTTGAAGAACGTTTCGTAACAATTGGCTAAGATAAATAATTATCAGTCAGTGAGTTTATTTTAACCCTTTTACACTTGAATTATTTTAAACTTAAATGATAGTCTTTTCTAATCATCCTCTTAAAAAAAAATCAAAAATGATATCATTTTGCAAATTTTTTGCTCAGTATTCCCTACAGTGATATTTTTTTTCTATATCAGTTGATTAAAGTTAAATTTGTGTCTCATTAAAAGAAACTGATTTATTGAACAAAAATATTTAGAAAAAATTTGTCGTCAATTCCATGGCAAGGTTTTTTAAAAAAAGAAAGTACTGTTCTATAAATTCTCATCTGTTCCTTAAAAAAAAAATGTGATGTTTCTTTTTCGTGATTCACATGATTGATATTTTGCTTAACTAGCATTATAGAATGTCTAAGCAAAGTATATAATAATTTTCATATTTCATGCTTTGCCTAAATTATTTTAAAAAATTAATGTTTGTCCTTGTATACGAGGTCTAGGTAAAGTAAATAATAATTCTCATATTTCCTACTTCGCATAAAGAGCCTTTATCAATTCATATGTTATCTGCAAATATGATGAAACACCGGCATTGTATAGAATGCCTAAGGCATTGTATATAATGCCGGATGTTTTTAGGCAAGGTATGAGATATGAGAAGTATTACATATTACTTTTCCTAGGTATTGTATATAATACCTAGGCATTCCATAGAATGACAAATGCTATTTAGGCAAAGTATGAGAAAACCGTCCTGTTTACACGTGATAATTTAAAAAAATAATGTGATTTTTTTAAATGTTACTCTTTATGACGGTTTTTAAAATAAAATAATAATAAAATAACTTAATCGAAATAAAATTAGGAATTTTACAGTTGAAATTTTAAATTTTATGCAAGATTCAATTCAGCAGTTAAAAGATATATTATAAAATAAGCTTCACAATTAAAAATGGACAGAAATATCTAATCAAATTTTGAGAGTTGTTTAGTTTTTAAAGAAATAATGCTATCATTTTTTTTTAAATGCTAACAAAAATTTGTTTTTACCTATATTATTAGCTTCAACTGATGATGAAATTTTGAAATGTTTTTTTGATCGAATCAGATCGGATAAAAACGAATCGGAGATGCATTTTATACTTTGCCGGTTTCAAATTAGGCATTCTATAAAATGCCTAGGAAATGTGTGAAAGATAAATCGTTTTATACATTGTCGGCAAGTTTTAGGCGTTATATAAAATGTCTAGGCATTCTATAGAATGCCGGATTTCAAACTTCGCCGGTAACACATACAATATCTAGGTAAAGTATGTAATAATTATAATAGTTCATCCTTCAGAGCCTTTGTCTTCGTAGACAATGTCTAGGTAAAGTATGTAATAATTCTCATATTTCATACTTAACGTAAAAAGCCTTTGCCATTGTATACAATATTTAAGCAGAGTAATTAATAATTCTCATGTTTCACACTTAGTCAAAGAACGCCAGGTATTGCATACAATGTCGTCATTTTGTATACTTCCAGTAAAATGTATATTGTATTAATATTCGAAACTTTAGAAATTTTCCAAATCTCCAAAAAAATTAATTAATTAATAAGCCCTTTTAATTTCAAATTAAAATAATCTTCCATTTACTAACAACATATCATTATTTAAATACCAATAAAATATTAATGGGTTTTAATTATAGGACTCAAAGAAGAATGGAACATGAATACGCCATTTTCTTCAGTTCTCAAATAAGAATTTATTTGATTAATCCTTGAAGATAAAAAATAAAAAAAAGAGAGAGGTGTTGAAAAAAAAATGAAAGAACAGTGATATATTTATCAATTACACGAAGTAATTGACCTAAAACATGTCATTGCTCAAAATATATTTGTAGAACAAGTTTAGGAAATCATGGTTCCATCGATTACGGAATCAAGCAGGTTTCTATTTAATGTGATATCGTGACCTTCCTTTCTAATTAAAGAGCTCTAATAATTAAAAAATCTATGTATTCTATGGATCAGCTGTTTATTTTTTCTTCATTTTTTGAAAATTAATTTGTAAAATATATTTACTAATGTAATTTAATAAATCCGATCATTGAAACATAAAAAATGTTTATTATACCTAAATGCTAATGACACCCCTATTTAGTTGGCAATGTTTTAGCTGGAGTAATGCTTCATAAAACGTGGAAACGTTAAGAAATTTTTCGGAAAAAATGGTTCGGTAATTTACTTAATTGTCAATTTTCCTTGCTAAAAAAAAGTCTAATAACCATTAATGAGATTGTACTCAAACTGTCAATTGTGCAAAGAACGATTTATTAACTGCTTTCACCAAATATGGCTAAATAACCAGAATTTTCTCGCACCAACTAGATCCACCTAATGAAGAAACTTAGTTCTTTGCAGCTGGGTACATACTATAGCCGAGAGGGTTAATCTGTCAATCTCGTGATCGTCAGAACGGGGTTCGAGTCTCAGCGTTGACACCACAATATTTCCTAATTCTCTTCAACACATGAAGCGTTTCCAGTGTCCCCCACTCCCTTATTTGTGACCCTGGACTATTAGAAAACGATACTCTCATTCACGCAAAGATGGCATCGCCATAAAGATCTTAAACACAAAAATGTCTAGTATTCCCCCTCTCTTGCGATAAGTTAAACAACTAGATAAACTTATTAAATCACATTCTATGGTTCAGTAGAAAAACATAATTCAACTCTATCCTAACTCCAAATTCCATTACTTTACGAAAAGCTTATCACCAATATTCCAGTTAAATTTCTTCTTATGGTTTTGATACTATGCTCGTTGTAAATGGTTAAAACGTATAGTTTTGTATTCATGGTTTTTAACCGCACTAGTTGAAAACGGTTTTGAAACTGTAAAGACAAAAAAATTTCACCGCAGAAATTTTAACCGTAAAATATTGTAAACTTTACGGTTAATTGGACGGACAAACTGCTGAGGAATATTTTCATTTTATTTTCATTTTACTGTAATTTTCACCGGTAATTTAAATTATCTATACTTAGAATTTACGAATTTACTTTTATTTTTCTGTTAAAATAAAAACAATTTATAAATTTAAATAAATTGCAGGATTGGAATAAGCGAAATTTAACGACGAATCTACCATTCTGGAAAATAATTATTGTACGAATAAACTATTTACGTTAGCAGTTTCTAATTAACGTTCTGTCGTAACCAACATCAACTAATCATAACTAATGAAATTTAAATAATTAGTTTATGGCTCTTCTGTCGATTAGAGAATGAAACTGATATGTAGTTTGAACTTTGCAAAGTATTAAATAAATAGTTCTAACTAGGAAAGTTAGTAAAATAGTTTGGAAAAGGAAGTTATACTAGTACAGTTATTCTTTTGTGTATTAACATGAATTTTATTTTTTAACGAAAGCTAATGCCAATGTATTAAACGTATCCACAGAACGCAAAATAAATTTGAAAAAAAAAAAAGAAATACCCTAAATAATTTTTTGTCTAATGATGGAATTTTCACTTAATACGATACAATTTTAACCCGTTACGGTTGTTTTAAATTTATGCATAGTTTTTATTATGGTATGAATTTATTTTTGAATTTTGGTCGTAAAAACAGAATACGCAGAATAAAACAGAGAAACATCCCTAATAGCAAACTACTTTACGGCAAACATTTGTTAGAATTTTCATTCAAAAATTACGGTAAAAAATAGGTGGCAGCAGTCAGTCTATCCAATTAATCGTTAAGTTTAGGGGGAAGGAAATTTTTCACCTATACGGTTTGGAAGCCGTTTAAAACTAGCATGGTTAAAAAACCATGAATTCAAAATTATTCTTTTTTTTTAAACCATTTACAGCTAGCATAGTTTCAAAATCGTAAAAAAAAAATTTAACTGGGCATTGGAACTATATTTTCTTTAGGTAATGGAATTTGGAGTTTACCGTAGTTTACTTTTTTCTGTATTTAAAGGAATACTATTTAACACAAGGCAGGTACTGCAAAAGGTAATAATATACTAGAGTATTAATATTATATAGCATTAATATAATATAGCATTAATATAATATAGCATTAATATAATATAGCATTAATATAATATAGCATTAATATAATATAGCATTAATATTAGTAATATTAAAGTATCAATTTCTTATGTCTCTATTTTAGCTTTGCTCAATCCTAGAAAGAGAATCTGTTTTAACTTTAAATTGACCTTTGGCCACGACAAGTTGTGAACTGTTTAAAAAGCGAATATGAACTGAGACCGGTATTTATTTTATCATATGTATTATTATTTATTTTTCCCATTATTGCTGATTTTATAAACATTATTTGTTGTTTTATTTTCTCAAAACTATTATATCTTGTTTTACTAATTCTTATCATCAAAACTATTATATCTTATTTCACCCAAGTAATTATTATTTATTTTATCAATTCTACTATTAATTTTTATTTTATCAATTCTACCATTTTTTTTTTCATTATTTATTTTATCAGTTCTGTTTTGACTTGTTTTATTAATCCTATTGTTACGTATTATATAATCCTATAATTGTTTATTTTAATAGTTATATTATTATTTGATTATATAATTGTTATTACGGTGGAAATATACTCATCTAACTCTTATATTTGGACAAATGCTCATCCCGCAGTATATTTTTTTTTCTAATTAAAAGAATACTATTCAATTTAAGGCAGATGCTATGTAAGGTATTAATATACATTAGCATATTTTATTATTTGATAATGAGCATTAAAATGTTCATTTTAAAATAGATTTTCTAGCCACATAATCAATATGGGTACACGACTCAAATATCGATATTTTATATCTCAATTTTAACTTCGCTCAATCCTAAAATAAGAGTCTATTGTAACTTGTACTAAGCCACGACTAACTAGATTGTGAACCGATTAAGAATGGAAAAATAGCTCTTTTTTAAATCAGTCCTAACAGTTTTTTATTTTATCAAAGGTATTACTTTTTTTTACATTTTCCATTATTATTTACTTTAAAAATTCTATTGTTATTTATTTTATCAATCCTATATATTGTTATTAATTTATCAACACTATTACTTTTATTTAACCAATCCTGCTATTTATTTTATCAATTATATCATTATTTATTTTTTTATCTTCTTATTTAGTTTTATCAGTTCTGTTATTACTCATTTTATTAGTCCTATCGTTACACATTTTGTATATCCTTTAATTATTTATTTTACTATTTATATTATTATTCGATTATATTATTATTATGGTTGCAAATATACTAATATAACTCATGTTTGGGCAATTGTATATCCATCAGTTGACTCTTGTTTTGTATTTAAAGGAATAATATTTAATGTAAGGCAGATACTTAATAAGGTAATAATATACAATAGTGCATTTTAATATTTAATAATTAGGATTATAATGTTAAACGTTAAAATAGTTTTTCCGGTCGTGTAATCTATTTTAGTATCGATTTTTTATGTCTCTATTTTAGCTTCCCTCAATCCTAACATGAGAATCAATTTCTAATTGTTGTGAATTAAGTTGTGAATTGAGAAGCGAATATGAACTGAGGCCTAATCGTTGAGAAAAAAAAAAAGAGTTCGAGAATCGCTAGAATATATTGGTTGACTTATTTTCCTCTTTGACAAAAGAATAAAAGAAGATTCTGGGTTGTTAAAAACATGATTTGTCTATAATACCGAAATTTATAATTTCAAATTGTAGTTTTTTTCGCCACTTATTTCTACATTTACTACTAAACTTTGACGCAACAAATGATTAATCATTAAAGTGTGGCCCACCCAGAGTGTATTAAAAAAAATAAAATGTGGTCCTTGGACACACGAAAAAAAAAAAAGGTTTGAGCACCGCAGTGCTACACCATCATCAAAAATAATAAACGGTTCATGATAAATATTTTCAAACCCGAGCACGTACTCTAATGTGCCATCATACTAGTCACTTTAAAAATAAAAAAATCGAATTTATTTCCTAGTTTGTTCGTTACAATGTTGAGAACGAGACTTACAGTTGAGAAACTGAGTATCACTAGCAGGATGTTCAGAGGTTTTTACGTACCGTGCCTCTTGATTCACGGCGAACAATGCCATCAAATTTGTCGGAAATATGTCAGGCTGAAAATGACCTCCCGCTGATCACTTCTATGTATCTATTTTTTTGCGATACTAATTGAAATGACGTATTTGAAATCTGTAGAGAAATCAATTTAGATCTTCATTCCATACCGCTGAGTTCTGGAGATCAATGTTTCGTAAATCATCATCCACTAGATATATATATATATATATATTTCTAAACAATTTTTTCCTTTTTTTTAAAAGTGGTATTTAGTTCGGATGAAAAAACGTGTCATTATTATTACTCAAGGCTGAGAATCAGACTTCTTTTTTTTTTTTTTTAAATCTCCTTCTTGGAATGCCTTGCAAAGTTTTTCCTTAAAGGATATTGGCACCAAATTAATAATTATTAAAAATGACTTGAACTTGGACAAATTATTTCAAATTATTTTAAAAGTGTTTAAAACGGAGTTTCATCATTGGGACCGGGATAGCCTAGTTGGCAGGGCGCTGGACTCACGTTCATGAGAAAGGGAGCTCGAATCCAGTCAGCCGAAGACTCCCTGTGTAGTAAATTCTTACTGGTACACGTTAAACCTGTCGGTTCACAAAGTCCTCCATATTCCCATACCAAATTATACCTCTGGGGGTACTGAATTGGAGATGATTGTTCTCTGGTTCAAATCAAAATTACGCATTTGTGGATGAATGGATGTATGAATGGCTTCCGCCCTATGAACGAGTGGTACAAATGGGTGCAGCAAAAGTCGAACTCTTGGCCATAGATGGCGCCACTGGAAAACAAGAACAATCGTAATACTTGCCTTAATAGTCTACCTACATCAACAGCAACAACAGAGTTTTACCGGGGTTTAAAACACGTTTATTGTTATTAATAGAATTATAATTTTTTATTAAACATGTAACAAGTAGGACTCCTTTTTGAGTTTTATGATAAAGTTTTTCCTTAAAGAATAATAGCACTAAATTAATAATTATTAAAAATGTCAGAACTTGGACGAATTTCAAATTATCTTAAAAAAAGTTTAAAACAGAGTTTGAAATATTTACTTTTATTGTCATTAGCAGTATTAAGTAATTTGATTTTTTTATTAAATAGTGTTACTATTTGGGATTTATGACAAAACTTTTCCTTAAAAGATAATCGCACTAAATTAGTATTTATTTAAAATATTTGAGCTTAATTAACTTAAATTATTTTAGGAGTTAAATTATTTTAAGTTTAAGACTACTAATGTTGAACTCCGTAGTCTTATAATTTTGAACCCGATCTTGAAGTCAAGGGAACTCCGAGATCAAGTATTGGGAAAAATTTGCCTTCTCGGAAGACTTTTTCAGTAGAACTAACCCACATTTGCATTTCATGGAGAGGAAAACCACGAAAAGCTCTCACGGTTAGATTAACGGCAAGGGGACTCTAACCCATGATACGTCAACCACTGAGATTTTCCGTCAGCTCTGTCATCGGTGTGAGCCGGGTGCAGAATTCGTATTCATCACTAGGATTCGAACCTGGGTTACCTCATTAGAAGGCGAACGCTCTATTTCTTGAGCCATCGCGACTCCAATGTGATAATTTATAAATAGTGTTCACATTCAATGAATAATTCTATGAATTCCGTTAATTAGGTAAAAAGTTATTAAGGGTATAACGCTTTGTTTATTGTTATAGTTACTTTTATTTTGTGGATTGTAACAGTTCTGCTCAGTTCCTACTTCCGGAATCTAGAATGCCGAGAAACAACAATTTTATTATTATAATTACTTTTATTTTGCAAATTATACCTACTATGATCAGTTATTTCCGGAATCTGGAAAGTCGAAAATCAACAACTTTATTATTATAATTACTGTCTATTGCGGATTATTCCTGCACTATCGCTAGTTCCTATTTCTAAAATCTAGAATGTCGAAAAACAACAATTTTATTATTATAGTTATTTTTGTTTTGCAGATTATACCTGCACTATGCTCAGTTTCTATTTCCGGAATCTAGAATGTTGAAAAACAACAATTTTATTATTATAATTACTTTTGTTGTGCGGATTATGCCTGTACTATGTTCAGTTCCTATTCCCGGAATCTAAAATGTCGAAAAGCAACAATTTTATTATTATAATTACTTTCTATTGCTGATTAACTCTATGGTTAGTTCCTATTCCCAAAATCTGGAATGTCGAAAAACAACAATTTTATTATTATAATTACTTTTGTTTTGCAGATTATGCCAGTACTGCTCAGTTCCTATTTCCTGAATCTTGAGTGCGCAAAAAAACAAGATAAACATCTATCATTACCCCATCGTGATTTTAATGTCGCTACAAATTGCGCAATACCTGTTGTAGTTGGGGGGTGGTGGAGAAACTGTAAGTCACCTAAGTTGATGTTTTTAACATTTTGTCATCGGGAAAAAAACAAAGTCATTTTCTACAAAGCTTAAGCCTCACCACAGGGATTCCAAATCGCAGTACACTTTTTAATGACATGTCATAACAACGCAACAGGTAAGGTCACAGCTCCTTTTATATGCCTAAATAAGGCACATGGTTTTTAGGTGAATTATTTAAGATTCCTTCCTACCCACCCTCTCTCCTGTTCTTCTTTTTAATGAATTTATTTCAATTTCTTTTTGTTCTCGATGAAAGCTCGCCACGGCGCCAATTGTCTGCACGCTGTCCGTGTTATATGGCACTTGATATCATCTTTGTTGGCGTAACTGTTAAGAAGCTGTCAAACAGGAAGAAATCGTTACAAAATGCTCATCGAGAAATTTTATTCTTAATACTTATCATTTTATGCTTTCCGGTGCAAAGGCGGAAAGTGTTTTTGAGGAAGAATACGCGGTTTTCTGCGACTTGTGGATTTGCATATTTATATGTTCACCTGTGACCCAAAATTTAAATAATGGCAGGAAATTTGATTTTTTACTTAGAAATATGTAGCTTAGAAGAAAGTAAACTCGTGAATGCGATTTACTTGGAAATAAGTAGCTTTGAAGACAGTAAATTTATAAATGCCATTTTTTACGTGGAAATATGTAGCTTAGAAAAAAGTAAGCTCATAAATGCGATTTTTAACTTAGAAATATGTAGCTTAGAAAAAAAGCAAACTCATAAATGCTATTTTTTTCTTAGAACTATGTAACTTGGAAGAAAGGAAACTCATAAATGCGATTCTTTACCTACAAATATGTAGCTCAGAATAAAGCAAACTCATAAATAAATAAAATAAAAAAATTTAAAAAATTTAATTAATTTAACTTACTTATTTTTTAAATATGTTTAAGCATTTTTTATATAAAAAATGATAAATTTTAATTTTTATCATTTTTTGAAAATCGTACGATGTATTTGCAGTGTATTTTTCATCTTTTAATCATGAAACAAATTCCACTTCATTCAAATAATATATTTATACAGCATAAAACTATTCAAAAGTTCACTCGAAGCCAGTTTCCTATTTTTCTTACGTAAGTTTTCTTTGTCATCAAAAATCTTCGACCAACAACGGTAAATACAATTGTATTTTTACTTAAACAATAGTTTTATAAAGGCTTACCCAACAAGAAAAATAATTTCAAAATATATTTTGTTTGATAAAATTGTACCAACTATTGTGCAATGTATTGAACCCTGGGTTCGAAATGATATGATACTCAAATAAGCAGATAATAATTAGGAAGAACATTTCCTGGCGAAAATTTTTTAACAAATAATTAACAAATAGTCAACGTAATGAAATGTATTCGCGATCGCAACGCTCGAGTACGCCGTCTAGCGGGAGCCTGTAAATATCGGACATTAATTTATCACGTTTTCATTTAGTTCCATCAAAGTCATTGACTGAATCAGACGCCATTTTTTAGCAGCAAATAAGAAACAAAATTTCCCTAAGGAAAAGGCCGAAGAACTTGAAAAAAATCTCCAGAACATTAGTAAATCTTTCAGGAACAGAACACGCCAAACATTTGAAGAAAAATTCCTCAATAATTTTTAATTTCTATTATCAACAAACTTGCAACTGATGACTTCCGATTTCGGATACTGTTACAGATGTGTGTATTAAGGTAAAATGCATTTCTTCTGTCTTCAATTCATTACGAATTAAAGTGAAGTCAACATTGCTTTCGTCATTCCAGTGAATAAATATGAATTCAGAACATACAGAATTGTAATAGTTATAGCATATTCTTCTTCGTTATAGAATAGTATATATTTCTGTATCCATATAATTCGGAAAACAACAATAAAAAATTATCCAAGTTACTTGAAATAGTGCCATTTGTGCTGATTCTTAATTAATTTAAATCGTTTTCTTGGTAAGTTTTTTTTAATTTTGAAAGAATAAGTTCAACTAGAATTCAGCTATTCTGTTTTTAGCTACATATTCAAATTCATATCAATTATAAAATTTTGCTGTGTAGTATGTTATCTAAAAGTAATGAAGGTATAAACTATGTATCTATTATTTGAGAATAAAGTTTTCAAACAAGGAACTTACCATTTTGGAATTCTCCGGGAATCATAAATCAGGTAAGTGCAATGATTTTTACAATAAAAAATTTGCTTGTAAATATTTTTTTTCATTTGATGATGGTTCTCTACAGAATGGTTTTTTACGTCTGATTAAGAACTATAAGAATAATAAAAAAAGAAACAATATGAAAGTTTTTATTTCAATGTTAAGAATTCTTAAAATCGTTTTTTTTATCCTAAGAATTCTTTATTTTCCGTTTTTTAGTTTATAATTTTTTGATAAAAATTGTTCTCAAAACACTTTTGAAAAATTAAATGGTATAACATTATGTGTTTATGTATACTTCTTGTATATTCCAATGTTTGAAATAATATGATTCAGAAAAGTATGGAATAAAAATTCGGTACTTACTTATTAACGCCACCGCCGCTACAGATTTGGCAGTTTTTAAGTGCCGCCAATCTAAACTAAAAATTTTTGCGACAATTCATAAAATAAAACACTTTATTTAAAATCAAAATAGTTAATCGGATTTCGGTGGAAAATGAGCCGATATAGAGTTTAGCATAGATTCAAAACAATCATATCGCCATATGAACTCTGATGAATAAGATTCCAAATGAAATAACATTTCCAAAACGTACGTTTACCAAGAAAAAGTTTTATGTTGTGGGAATTGGTACATTTTCGTTTTTTCGGTAAAATATTTCCCTCCTGAAAAAATAAAATTGCATCTTGTTTTGTTTTTGGCAAATCCCAAAGACGAATATTCGTAGCACTAAAAATGGCGACAAAAAAGAATTGTTTTTTTTTTGTTTTTGTTTCGTCAGCATTCTTTATTTTACGTTTCTTAGTTTCTAAATAATGATTTTTATTGAAACTTGAAATTTTGTGATAAAAATTGTTGTCAAAAAACGTTGTTTACAAAATTAAATTTCATAAAATTATGAGGCTTATGTATACTTTTTGTTCATTTTAATTTTTGAACTAATATGATTCTTAAAACTATAGAATGTAAAGTTTAAATGGGCCTTTCATGTTATATCATTAAATTTAGTAATACTATTTCTCGGGCATTAGGTTTTAACTCTTATAAGAATATACATATTTTTTTCTGTTAATGTACAAATATTTTTCCGATGTGTTTTGGATATTCCTTCTCTAATAAAAAGAGATACCATTTTGTTTTCGGTTGTACAAGAAAGAAGATCAAGCGTTTTTCTTTTTTAAATTTAATAAGCCACATTAAAGAAGGAACGTTGCAATGCTACACGCTACATTAACGACGTCTCCAGAGTAACTGAATGACGGTTCATATGGAAATCGCAGGTAAGCGTCTCATACAACAACGCCCCCTATAGTTCGTTGCGATCGCGAATTAACAATACCTCGTTTGTTTAAAATTAAAACTTAGCTCCACATTTAAGGTTGTTTCTCGATTGTCACATTAAATTACGATTTCATGTGAATATGTTATTTTTATATCTACTCCTCTGAGTTTGCAATTCTCGACCATCAGGTCAACTTAAGCATATTTTTAGCAATCGCATTCTACACTAATTATGAAAATGGCATTCGCGATCGCAACGCTCGAGTACGCCGTCTAGCGGGAGCCTGTAAATATCGGACATTAATTTATCACGTTTTCATTTAGTTCCACAAAAGTCATTGACTGAATCAGACGCCATTTTTTAGCAGCAAATAAGAAACAAAATTTCCCTAAGGAAAAGGCCGAAGAACTTGAAAAAAATCTCCAAAATATTAGTAAATCTTTCAGGAACAGAACACGCCAAACATTTGAAGAAAAATTCCTCAATAATTTATAATTTCTATTATCAACAAACTTGCTACTGATGACTTCCGATTTCGGATACTGTTACAGATGTGTGTATTAAGGTAAAATGCATTTCTTCTGTCTTCAATTCATTACGAATTAAAGTGAAGTCAACATTGCTTTCGTCATTCCAGTGAATAAATATGAATTCAGAACATACAGAATTGTAATAGTTATAGCATATTCTTCTTCGTTATAGAATAGTATATATTTCTGTATCCATATAATTCGGAAAACAACAATAAAAAATTATCCAAGTTACTTGAAATAGTGCCATTTGTGCTGATTCTTAATTAATTTAAATCGTTTTCTTGGTAAGTTTTTTTTAATTTTGAAAGAATAAATTCAACTAGAATTCAGCTATTCTGTTTTTAGCTACATATTCAAATTCCTATCAATTATAAAATTTTGCTGTGTAGTATGTTATCTAAAAGTAATGAAGGTATAAACTATGTATCTATTATTTGAGAATAAAGTTTTCAAACAAGGAACTTACCATTTTGGAATTCTCCGGGAATCATAAATCAGGTAAGTGCAATGATTTTTACAATAAAAAATTTGCTTGTAAATATTTTTTTTCATTTGATGATGGTTCTCTACAGAATGGTTTTTTACGTCTGATTAAGAACTATAAGAATAATAAAAAAAGAAACAATATGAAAGTTTTTATTTCAATGTTAAGAATTCTTAAAATCGTTTTTTTTATCCTAAGAATTCTTTATTTTCCGTTTTTTAGTTTATAATTTTTTGATAAAAATTGTTCTCAAAATACTTTTGAAAAATTAAATGGTATAACATTATGTGTTTATGTATACTTCTTGTATATTCCAATGTTTGAAATAACATGATTCAGAAAAGTATGGAATAAAAATTCGGTACTTACTTATTAACGCCACCGCCGCTACAGATTTGGCAGTTTTTAAGTGCCGCCAATCTACACTAAAAATTTTTGCGACAATTCATAAAATAAAACACTTTATTTAAAATCAAAATAGTTAATCGGATTTCGGTGGAAAATGAGCCGATATAGAGTTTAGCATAGATTCAAAACAATCATATCGCCATATGAACTCTGATGAATAAGATTCCAAATGAAATAACATTTCCAAAACGTACGTTTACCAAGAAAAAGTTTTATGTTGTGGGAATTGGTACATTTTCGTTTTTTCGGTAAAATATTTCCCTCCTGAAAAAATAAAATTGCATCTTGTTTTGTTTTTGGCAAATCCCAAAGACGAATATTCGTAGCACTAAAAATGGCGACAAAAAAGAATTGTTTTTTTTTTGTTTTTGTTTCGTCAGCATTCTTTATTTTACGTTTCTTAGTTTCTAAATAATGATTTTTATTGAAACTTGAAATTTTGTGATAAAAATTGTTGTCAAAAAACGTTGTTTACAAAATTAAATTTCATAAAATTATGAGGCTTATGTATACTTTTTGTTCATTTTAATTTTTGAACTAATATGATTCTTAAAACTATAGAATGTAAAGTTTAAATGGGCCTTTCATGTTATATCATTAAATTTAGTAATACTATTTCTCGGGCATTAGGTTTTAACTCTTATAAGAATATACATATTTTTTTCTGTTAATGTACAAATATTTTTCCGATGTGTTTTGGATATTCCTTCTCTAATAAAAAGAGATACCATTTTGTTTTCGGTTGTACAAGAAAGAAGATCAAGCGTTTTTCTTTTTTAAATTTAATAAGCCACATTAAAGAAGGAACGTTGCAATGCTACACGCTACATTAACGACGTCTCCAGAGTAACTGAATGACGGTTCATATGGAAATCGCAGGTAAGCGTCTCATACAACAACGCCCCCTATAGTTCGTTGCGATCGCGAATTAACAATACCTCGTTTGTTTAAAATTAAAACTTAGCTCCACATTTAAGGTTGTTTCTCGATTGTCACATTAAATTACGATTTCATGTGAATATGTTATTTTTATATCTACTCTGAGTTTGCAATTCTCGACCATCAGGTCAACTTAAGCATATTTTTAGCAATCGCATTCTACACTAATTATGAAAATGGCATTCGCGATCGCAACGCTCGAGTACGCCGTCTAGCGGGAGCCTGTAAATATCGGACATTAATTTATCACGTTTTCATTTAGTTCCACAAAAGTCATTGACTGAATCAGACGCCATTTTTTAGCAGCAAATAAGAAACAAAATTTCCCTAAGGAAAAGGCCGAAGAACTTGAAAAAAATCTCCAAAATATTAGTAAATCTTTCAGGAACAGAACACGCCAAACATTTGAAGAAAAATTCCTCAATAATTTATAATTTCTATTATCAACAAACTTGCTACTGATGACTTCCGATTTCGGATACTGTTACAGATGTGTGTATTAAGGTAAAATGCATTTCTTCTGTCTTCAATTCATTACGAATTAAAGTGAAGTCAACATTGCTTTCGTCATTCCAGTGAATAAATATGAATTCAGAACATACAGAATTGTAATAGTTATAGCATATTCTTCTTCGTTATAGAATAGTATATATTTCTGTATCCATATAATTCGGAAAACAACAATAAAAAATTATCCAAGTTACTTGAAATAGTGCCATTTGTGCTGATTCTTAATTAATTTAAATCGTTTTCTTGGTAAGTTTTTTTTAATTTTGAAAGAATAAATTCAACTAGAATTCAGCTATTCTGTTTTTAGCTACATATTCAAATTCCTATCAATTATAAAATTTTGCTGTGTAGTATGTTATCTAAAAGTAATGAAGGTATAAACTATGTATCTATTATTTGAGAATAAAGTTTTCAAACAAGGAACTTACCATTTTGGAATTCTCCGGGAATCATAAATCAGGTAAGTGCAATGATTTTTACAATAAAAAATTTGCTTGTAAATATTTTTTTTCATTTGATGATGGTTCTCTACAGAATGGTTTTTTACGTCTGATTAAGAACTATAAGAATAATAAAAAAAGAAACAATATGAAAGTTTTTATTTCAATGTTAAGAATTCTTAAAATCGTTTTTTTTATCCTAAGAATTCTTTATTTTCCGTTTTTTAGTTTATAATTTTTTGATAAAAATTGTTCTCAAAATACTTTTGAAAAATTAAATGGTATAACATTACGTGTTTATGTATACTTCTTGTATATTCCAATGTTTGAAATAACATGATTCAGAAAAGTATGGAATAAAAATTCGGTACTTACTTATTAACGCCACCGCCGCTACAGATTTGGCAGTTTTTAAGTGCCGCCAATCTACACTAAAAATTTTTGCGACAATTCATAAAATAAAACACTTTATTTAAAATCAAAATAGTTAATCGGATTTCGGTGGAAAATGAGCCGATATAGAGTTTAGCATAGATTCAAAACAATCATATCGCCATATGAACTCTGATGAATAAGATTCCAAATGAAATAACATTTCCAAAACGTACGTTTACCAAGAAAAAGTTTTATGTTGTGGGAATTGGTACATTTTCGTTTTTTCGGTAAAATATTTCCCTCCTGAAAAAATAAAATTGCATCTTGTTTTGTTTTTGGCAAATCCCAAAGACGAATATTCGTAGCACTAAAAATGGCGACAAAAAAGAATTGTTTTTTTTTTGTTTTTGTTTCGTCAGCATTCTTTGTTTTACGTTTCTTAGTTTCTAAATAATGATTTTTATTGAAACTTGAAATTTTGTGATAAAAATTGTTGTCAAAAAACGTTGTTTACAAAATTAAATTTCATAAAATTATGAGGCTTATGTATACTTTTTGTTCATTTTAATTTTTGAACTAATATGATTCTTAAAACTATAGAATGTAAAGTTTAAATGGGCCTTTCATGTTATATCATTAAATTTAGTAATACTATTTCTCTGGCATTAGGTTTTAACTCTTATAAGAATATACATATTTTTTTCTGTTAATGTACAAATATTTTTCCGATGTGTTTTGGATGTTCCTTCTCTAATAAAAAGAGATACCATTTTGTTTTCGGTTGTACAAGAAAGAAGATCAAGCATTTTTCTTTTTTAAATTTAATAAGCCACATTAAAGAAGGAACGTTGCAATGCTACATGCTACATTAACGCCGTCTCCAGAGTAACTGAATGACGGTTCATATAGAAATCGCAGGTATGCGTCTCATACAACAACGCCCCCTATAGTTCGTTGCGATCGCGAATTAAACGACAAAATGAAGATGAAAATTGAAATTCACAAAATAAGCCACGGTTTTGCGAAAATTAAAAGCATATGTGATCTAATTTTTTAATCTGTAAAAACGTGACGTTTAAACGATCATAAAAACTTGCGAAAATTAAATATTATTCATTGATTTTGATAATTTACATCTAGGTGGTAAAATCTCGCCAAATTGGCGATTTTCAAAAAAGTTCAGTAATTTTTTATATTTAAATTATTTGTGTGTTCCAATGCTCAAATATTTCTAATATTGTAAATGTATCCTTGCGTGAAGTGCAAAGAACTTAAACTGATACTTTTTTTAATTTTTTATTTTGACCAGCACCAACTACTGCTGTGATTAAAATTTGCATAGAAATTTGAGAAAATTTTAAATTATTGATCAATTTGTTTGACTATCATCTAGGTCAGCGGTTTCCAATTGGTAATTCCGTGAGCATGCTATTTTCATAATTGCTGTGAGTTTGCAATTCTTGAGCGTCAGGTCAACTTAAGGATGCTTTTCTTTAAGGCTCGGTCGTCATTTGAAAAGATGCTTTTTCACGAATAATGTGCTATTTTTATAACTGCTGTGAGTTTGTTACAGTTACTCATGATTGTTAGGTCAAGTGTAGCCTCTCTAAAGTCAGCGCTGTCTATGCTTATTCCGAAAATGGAACGAAACGTCAAGGCCGTTTTATCCATTAGGCACTGTAGGCAACTGCCTAGGGGCCCCGCCACGCTCAGGGGCCCTGTGCTACAGAGAAAAAAAATTAACAATGTTTCTTAAACAGTAAGAATTTAATTCGCAATTTCAATGACGATTGTCTTGCTCTGTACATTACATCGACGCTATTTTAGTACATTTCTGAACGCATTCCAAATTAGATATTAATATTATGGTAGTTAGTTCATATATAACGCAGTAATATAATCACAAGCAATTTTATCGCGATAATTTTAACGCCGACTAATCAGATGATTTTACAGCAAGTGCAGCTTTTTTTAACACAACACGCTTGAAAAACGCGCAAAATTCTACGTTATGAATGCACACTTACTGTTCTGGTACCTACCATAGGTATGTATATTCTATGGCCAAGCTAAAAATAAGGTTGGCAGTACTGGTTCGTTCGTCGCATGACTGGGGAATTCCCCGATCCGCTAAATACATACGTTGTATTGTGTCATAGACAACATTTTTGAAACATTTTTAATGTAATCGTTGAATTTTCACTTCGTGCAATTGAATTTTCACTTCGGCTGAACGTTTCCTTAAATTTCTTCTCATACAGAACCACAAAGGGGAAGAACTAGCCACCGAGAATTGAAATTAATTAAAAACTGTCTTCGTTCAACTATGTCTCAAAACCGTTTAAATTCATTGGCCATAATGGCAATTGAAAATGATGTATTGGAAAAGGTTAACTTTCAGGATGTCTTGAACGATTTTGTAACAAAAAAAGTTAGAAGAGTTAATATTTAAGCTTATTGTAGGATTTTTTTAAATGCATATATTAATTACTTATATTCTTTTCGTTTGATTCAATATTTTTATTGAATAATGTGATAATATACTATATATAATATACTGTGATATATAATAATTAGGAAGAAGACGGTAGGGGAGGGGGCCCGAGACGAGCATTGCCTAGGGGCCGCGACATGCATAAGCCGGCCCTGCGAAACGTCTGTATAGAGAAAAGCCACTGTGGGTATAGTAGTTTACGACCATGTCAACATTCATTTATGAAAAGGTATTCCGATATAGAATCGAGTTAACATGTCTTATATGCTAGTGAATTGGTATTGTATTTTTGTAGTGGTAGACAAACTACAGTAACGCTTTTCATTTTCACAAAATTGTGGCTTTTCTCCATAGTGACGTTTTGGGCCAATTTTCAAAATAAGTGTAGGCAGCGCTGAATTTAGATAGCCTAAACTTGAATTAATAGTCATGAGTTACAGCAGCTAACTCACAGCAGTTATAAAAATAACTTAATATTCGCAGAAACGCATCATTTCATAGTGCGACGGACGCTCAGAAAAACAGCCTTAAATCACAGACAGCATAGATATTTTGAATTAATATTTTCCATTTTGAGTTTATAACTCTCAAACAATGACATTCTTATTATTTTTAGCAAAAGTGCTTCAGAAAAAGCTGTTTTTTTTTAAATCTCAGTCGTGTGTCGTCACATAAAATAATGCTTTTTTTCGAATAATATGCTATTTTCATAATTGCTGTGAGTTTTCAAAAGTTATTCGCGACTGCTAGGTCAAGTTTTGCAAAATATCAAGTTCAAGTATAATCAAGTTAGGTCAAGCTTAGCTAATTACACTTAAACTGAATCTTTTTTATTTTTTTAAACACAAAAATACAAATTTTTGTTGAATAAAAAACTTTTATAAATTCAGTATAATGCAATATAATACGAAATAAAAACAAGAAATAAGCAGAGAAGAATTAAATTGAACGAGTCACTTTTACATCTCTAGGTTCATGTCCGAATTGGTAATAGAGAAATGAGTTTATATACTGTGATAAATAATAGAAATAAATACATAATAACAATAAATAACTTAAATACAAATAAATAAATAAAAAACACTTTTAATCAATTGATCAGACATAAACGTAATGATAAGAAACTTTCAATAATCTGGCATTGATCCAAGAACGAACCATAAGATAAATCTTAAATATTGTATTATATTAAAGAGCAGTTAAACATTTAAACTTTAAAAAAAAAAAATCGTCTCGTTCCTACGCTTGATCATAAAAACTCATAAATGACGGCAATTCCAATTTCCAAGATTAAATTATATGTTTGACTAGTTACATAAAGGCAACTATCTCTTCTTCTAAACTTTATGTCTCGAACAATAAAAAGAAACCGAAGCATTCTTTACGAATACTCACACCAAAGACGTAACCACCCTACGTGGCCTTGGTTGTTTAAAAAAAAAATAAAAAAAATAACGAATTTCGCAAACAAATAACTATAACTCCTAACAGGAAACATGAAGCTATCCAAGAAAAGTATTTCATAAAAATAACAGGTATTTAAAGGATCTTCCCAGATCCGGCAGTGAAAATTAATTGAATAAATAAATAATAATTTTTTTAAAAAAAAGACATTATCTTTCGTCAGTTTATTTTAAATTAACCGTCAAAATAATTCTCATTGACAAACATATCTTTTGCATATGATTAAATAGTTGAAATCTGGCTACAAATTTAGACATATATCCGGGTTTCATGCATTTAGTTTGACAGATCACCGCGGTAGGTTAGTGTATGTTTAGAGAAGTAATTACCAAATTACTGATATTTTTGCCGCTCCCACATTTCAGAAGAAGAATCGGTTTTTAGAGCTTTTATAAGGTTGTGTTCGTTGAAGATAGTGTCGTCGCATGAAATAACACTTTTTCGCCTAAAAAAAAATGCTATTTTTATTACTGCTGTAGGCGGGCGCGATTTCGTCGACTAGCAAGTAGCAAATTGATTGTTAAAAAAGAAACCGAATGCAAGTTACAGATAAAAAGCAATAGCAAAAATAACTAGTAATTTTTAATGGTCTGGATTTTCATTGTGTATCATTGTCGTCTTTTTTTCTAGTGATTTTCAAATTCTCACTTCTTCAAATTCAAATTCTCACTTCTCCAAATTCAAATTCTCACTTCTCCAAATTCAAATTCTCACTTCTCCAAATTCAAATTATCACTTCTCCAAATTCAAATTATCACTTCTCCAAATTCAAATTATCACTTTCTCCAAATTCAAATTATGACTTCTCCAAATTCAAATTATGACTACTCCAAATTCAAATTATCACTTTCTCCAAATTCAAATTATGACTTCTCCAAATTCATATTATCACTTCTCCAAATTCAAATTATCACTTTCTCCAAATTCAAATTATCACTTTCTCCAAATTCAAATTCTCACTTCTCCAAATTCAAATTATCACTTCTCCAAATTCAAATTATCACTTCTCCAAATTCAAATTATCAATCAATTCAAATTATTTTCCGATCTTTTTTTCCATAGTTACAAATCGTTTTTACTGCTACAGCCGCATGATTTTTCCATTTCGGTACTTTTTATACGATAATATTGCGGAACCCAAAATTAGAATTTGAGTACTCATTTTTGCTACGCAAGATTAACGGTTATTCCGTGGATAATCCTAGTTGTTTTGTGGTCGTTTCTCTCGGCAGTTATTTTAGCTATTTTTCGTTTTTAAGACATTTTTACAGGGTCATCCAAATTCCAATGTAATGTTATTGTACGCGTGAATTTCAAGTTTGAGGAATAATCTTTTGATGCTGTACAATCGAGTGCTTGCAACTATTCAGTGTTTAGCATTCAATGGTCATTTTATTGCTATAAGTCACACAGCAACATATAGTCACATATTGCTAAATTCTCTGCATCACATAATGTATTGCGATATGATAGCTTTAAAAAATGCTTGTATGAATCCTGATTTTGCTTGTAGTATTATACAAGTAGTATTATACAAGTATTATACTTGTAGTAGTATACAAGAAAATTCTGCTACTGATTTTGGAAAATGAAATCATGCCTCGGTAATGAGTTTACATTAACCAGTTAACGTCGTATTAACTCGTCAGGATACAATCTCCATTTCAGTACGTATGACGTATATACTCGTCGTGTAAAAAAGTTACCCTTAACTATCAACCGTCAACATTTCAAAAAAATACTATAAGAATATTATTTAGTGGTATGTTTCATTTATATTAACAATAGAAATGCTAAGTATTTAATATTGCGGGGAGGTTTGGAGGCGAATTCTCGCAGACTTAAGCAGCGAGCGTTGATTTGGGGTCTTCTCACTTTCACCTCGTGTTATTTTTACATGTATCTCATGTAGAGCATTCTCGTTCCAATGAGGTGAACCGGGTTCGAATCCCAGCTATGGCCGGTCGATACAAGTTTCGCATCCGGCTTGCACCGATCACAGTGCTGACGTGAAATATCCTCAGTGGTAGACGGATCATGGGTAAGAGTCCCCTTGCCGTTGGGTTAACCATGTGAGGTTCTCGTGGTCTTCCTCTCCATGTAAAGCAAATGCGGGTTAGTTCCATCAAAAAGTCCTCCAAGGAAGAAAATTTCATCCAATACTTGATCCATGAGTTCCCTTGCCTTCTGTATATGGTTCAAAATTACAAGGCTACCGAATTGAACATTGGTACTCGTAACCCCGAAAATTGGGTCGGCTGTTTAATGACGGTAATAAAATAAAATAAAATAAAATAAAATAAATCCCATAAGGTTATTTGCAATTAGTTTTTATTTTGTTGACCTTACTGCAAACTGTCTGGAACAAAATAGACTAACTCACACGTATGCGTTCAATCTGATTGGCTTCTGAATACACAAATGCCACAATTTACCAAAGGATCCTATACTAGTTCAGGGGCTCTAGTTTTACCTAGGATGACGTTACTTGCAGTAATCCAGTTGTTTTCCAGACTGAGGATTTTCTTATTACTTTCAACAGCGAGTATTTTTAATAGTTTGGCATAATATTAATTTAAATCATTTTCATGTTCTTTTGAGATAAACTTATACGCAATCACTGTCTTGCTGTGATTTTTATAAATATATGAATCTTTAAGAATGAAAAGAATTTTGTGACGTTTTAAACATCGTATTTTGTTCATAATCGAAAACCAATCCAGCCCATTGGACGGTAAGAAGTCTACAAAGTCTACAAAGAAAGAAGAAGAAAAATATTTCATCAAAGGGTAACCAATGATCGCAATAATATCGATCATAATTTTCTCTGTTCTGTTCTTAATTCTTATTATGTTAGTTTTAAATTTTTTTTTAAATATTTTTTTTATAAATAGTTTGTAGATTCATAAATTTGCTTTCTATGACATTTATACAATCTCTATACTTACTTTTAGATTCATTTGTTTTTTCTTCCGAGTCATAAATCACAAAATTTAGTTTTTAATGTAAAAATTTAAAAAGAAAAAAAAATTTATTTTCTTTGTTTAATAATTCTTTCAACCCTTGCTCTTTTTTTTAACGTTTACTCTAAAGAAAGGTAGAAAGAAACCGGGAAATTGAGTTTTAAAAATTCTTAGAAAATAGACCAGGCAGCAGCAATTCGTTCCAATCGTCTGATTCTTGGAATACGCTTACTTCGTGACTGGTAAGACTATATTTCCGTATTATTTATGATTTTAACCAATCCTATATGCTTTGTTTTTATTTGGAATAAATACGTAACTATTCTATGAGGTGGTTTTCTTTCAAATTGACCTACGCTCTTCGTGACCTAGATTACTTCACACTATTTAATTTAAATGGTTTCCTGTCACTTGCTTATGTAAGATATATTTATATAAAGAAATAGTAATTACCTCATACCTGTTGTTTTATTATTTAGGCAAGATTCTGTATAGATTTCGTACTCATTGGGCAATAATTCACATTACATTCGTGGTAATATGTTGAATTGTAGGTGTTAATGTTTACTTCGAAAAAAAAACGTAAAATCTTCTTATCTGAAAAAAAATATATATATACTTGAAACTTGATTTAATGATTTGTTCTACTGCAATATAACTTGAGGTCATGACCCTACAGATCCTGGCAAACAAAGACAATTTATGATTTTACAAAATGCATCGAAAAAAATTTAATTAATAACGAAAGAGAAGGATTAAGAAAAGAAAATACACCCACATTAAATATTTCTCTAACATCGCCAATCATAAACATAAAATGGAAACGGATTTATTGAAGTTGCAGTATATAAAGTTTTCATGCATTTATGCAATAATTATATTGATGTAAAGTTCATACAATTTCTCTTTCTAGGAAAAACCGTAAGAGCAGCTACAACTGATTTGGGTGCTCAATTTTACGTTACATTTTGTTTTGATTTCTATGAAAAACCGTAAGAGCAGCTGCAGTTGTTTGGGGTGTTCAATTTTACGTTACATTTTGTTTTGCTTTCTATAAGAAAAAAAGAAACCTAAGAGCAGATACAGCTGTTTTGGGTGCTCAATTTTACGCTACATTTTGTTTTGCTGCTAGAATAATTAAATATTAAACTTTTAGCAAAGAATACCATGCGGTTGCTCCGCAGCAGACAGAAACGCAATAATAAAGCTGAAATTTGATGAGATGGCGGGGATATGTTTATTTTTGATTTACGTTATTTAAAAACCCTTTAAAGGTGCTTTTTCCATTGAGTGTTTTTAAAAAAATGCTTAATTTTCGCTTTTCGAAAATGAGCTTTTTCTTTTCTTTATCACGCCGATTTTTGCCACGTATTATGCAAAAGCCTGCTTTTCACATTGTTCTATTCAACGTTTTTACAATTCATTCAACCACAATCTATTTCGGCGTACCGTCGGTCCATAGCATATGAAAGCGCCAATCATTTTACAAGTTTGATGAAATACTTGCGAGTCCGTATGTGGCTATATGCTGAGCTGGATTCGGTGAGATTATTGCACTCTCATGTGCAACTCTGCTGCATTTTGCAAAATATTCTCAATTTCAGACTTCATTTTCCGTTCTCTGATATCAAACCGAAAAATCTCTTGATCATTTTATAATGGCTAATATAATCAAGAAAAAGAGTCCTTTGCCAGAAACTAGTTATTTTATCATGATCATGTAAAGTCTTTGAAAATTATTTTACATTTTATTAATGCATGTAGTGCTTAAAAATATTTTTTGAGTGCTTAAAAGTACATAAAAGGTGCTTATTTTTTGTTGAAAGATTTGGCTACGCAACCTGTTTCATTATAATTTTGTTTGAAAGCTATTGCAATTTTAAGAGCTGTTTTTTGATATTTGTTCTCAGGTGTTTTGTTTAAAATAGTGAATAGTTATCCATTGTAGTAGGAAAGAGAATTTATCTCCCTCTCGAAATCTTCATTTTATAAGCTCGCGCTTGTGTTCATACCAAAAGTGGAGAAAAGGAGAAGGAGAGGACAGAAATAGAGAAGTTAGATGTTGCAGGATACGGAATTGAACATTAGAAATTGGGTCGACTGTTCAACTACGGCAATTAAAAAAAATACCATTAGGAAAAAAGGGAATAGAACTCCTCAGAAATAAAAATCTGTTTTATTGGATATAACTGCCTATTTCGTAATTTTTTTTTAAAAAAATCTAAAAAACAGCTGATTTTATTTTTTTCTGTATGCTTGTATTTGTACAAATACAAGCAGCTATGGTAAAGTAAATGATCATAAAACTTAGTCATTATCCTTGTAAGCTGTGTAAATAGGAAATCAACACGGAACTGACAGCTTTCAAGAAATTATTCATTTTCGGTAAAATTATTCCATTCTTAATTCCTTTTTTTTTATATATATATACACGTATATACTGAGGTCGGTATCCAGTTAATCTATATGATGTCAGTGACACCCTTTGACGCTGTATAATAAGCTTCAGCCATAGTTCCGGCTGGTTGGAAAGGGGAAGGTCGGGTCGAGGGTCCAGCACGATGCCAAGGTTGTTCAAGGATCCTCAATGATTTGGTTAGTTCTTCCGCCAAATTCAATGGGTTGGGCGCCAAAAGAATGGTTGTGAATACTCAAATAGGCAAGACCTCTTGTTCTTTGTCTAACGAAAACATACAGCACGTCCTGAAACTTTAATGTTGGCTTCGTATGGCGATGGTACGGGTGTTAGTTCTTTAAAAAAAAATGGCAAAGAATTTTAAACGCTTGTCAAAAATAAATAGCTGAATACAACCTTTGGAGACTTTTACATGTGATATTCACAAACATGTTTTGGACCTTCATACAAATAATAATTACTTCCAAGGGTTTTTTTGATGCTTAATATTAATTTCGGTAATGTACCATGGAATTGCTTAAATTTAAAAGGAACTATGTGTTCCGTACCGTTCATAAAGTTATTTGTTTCTACTAATATTTAAGAACTTTAAATCTTAATAATTATAATTTAAAAGTATACCCTGATCTTGCTTAAATTGAGTCAGAACTATGCGCTCTTCACTGTGCATAAAGTTATTTGTTTCTAATATTTTTTGAGGAATTTATGTTTCAAAGAATATTTTATGATATTGGTCAAATTTGATTAGAACTAAGTGCATTCAGTAATATCAGCACTAAGTTTGATTAAATTGGTGAGTTTATTTGTATGTTCTTTTTATGATTAACTTATTTATAATTAACTTATTTATAATTACTGTATTACAGGATGATTTTAATATAAGTATGAATGTTGAGGAAGGAAAAGAATTTTGTGTCGTCTTAAGTAACGTATATAGGCTGAAACTGAAAATATATGAAAATTAATCCTGAGAAAAAAAATTAACCAACGGGTAACCAGTGCTAATAGTGAAATTACAATTCGTTTTTCTTTCAATTTTTTTTTTCTTTTGGTTTAAAAATTTAGCACTTGGTATTTTTGTCCGAATAACTTTTCAGTAATTTTTGGAACTAAGAATTACTGAATCATAATATCACGTTTTTGTCTTCATGCAATAGCTTATGCTCTATCAAACTTTTAAATTTATTCATAAATTATTGCTCATGCATCTGGGAAAACAGTAAAAAATAGTTCAGCTTCCAAATCGGTTGAAATGCAAGGAGTGAAACGTGATTTATAATTGATTACAATAGGGAACAAATTTCGTGTTGAATTTATACAAATACTTAACCTTTCCCGATTCGGCTGTGAGGATTTGATATCTGAAAGTTTTGCTCTCTAAAGCCGAAGATTATTATTATTTATTTATTTTTACTGCAGGCACTGAACATTCGTTCTTCCCCTCGGAAGATGCCGGAAGTGTTGCTCAGTTAACGTTACCCAGTGGGCACACGTGAACCTAAGTCAAAGAATATAGCCCCAGCCCCTCTTTATTCTTTGCCTAAGTCACGGAGGC
Organism: Parasteatoda tepidariorum; assembly: GCF_982258835.1. NCBI lineage: Eukaryota > Metazoa > Arthropoda > Arachnida > Araneae > Theridiidae > Parasteatoda > Parasteatoda tepidariorum. The sequence continues at coordinate 91,696,544 of NC_141763.1, read as the reverse complement.
CAGCAGCATTACCCACAGATAACCGTTTATAGGGTGGGCCACATTCACGCATCACACAATAGACAAGAACACACACAGAAAGAAACATTCATCGGGATTCGAGCCCACAACCATTGGTTTCACACTCAGACACGCTGACCGCTCGGCCACCTGTTCGGCGGGCAAAAGATTACAAAAAGGAGAAGTCTAGCTCATCAAATATGTCACTAACGCGGAAAACTGCCTGTTTTTTTGTCGTGTCTATGACGTAGCCGAATCAAATGTTTCCATGCGTCTTGATTACTGATTCTGCGATTTACTTGATATTATCATCATAAAGGTCTATCAATGACGGCAAGACTCCTATTTCTCTCAGATCAGCACTCATTGCTAGACACTCAAAGATGTGGCATGGTGTCAGCTGCGTATCTGGGCTGTTTCCACAATTCCTATATACTTTCCTGCCCTCTCCGTCGATCTTCATGCCTCTGTGGTCATTGGTTCTCAGCCTGGCTATAGTTTTTGTTGTGGATCTATCTGCATTTATATTACAAATCATGTGTTTCGTTGGAATTGGTTTTTCTCTTAGTTTAGATTTAGCAATTGCATTTGCGTCTCGGATGGAGACATTACAGTCATTAAGGTTGAGATTTCTGGCATCTTTGGCTAACTGCCCGGTGCGGTATGCTATACTCTCCCCACCAAAAAAAAAAAACTTGCAGGGCGAGTAACACACTCATTTCTTATAAATTCTTTGCGCTTCTGCGTAAGGAGCAATGTGACATTCGGGAAGTACGTCACCTGCGAACTGGCTGAAAGACAACTCAACTCTACATGTATGGTTGCGAACGCTGTCTCCCGCCTACTTCCATTTTATTCATTCTTTCTATCTCAAAATATGTTTGGTACTGTTTATACTGTGCAGTACTGTTTATAAATAGTTCACAAATGCAGAATAAACCAACAATAAACAAAAAGGGAAAAATTAAATCTCCCCTCCCCCATCCCCAGAAGTGGTTAAAAGGAGAAGAGGGTGAAATTCCGTTTCAAAAACCTCTGCTGCTGAGCCCCTAAATGTTGCCTTTTCCTTGCACCAAGCCTTGGGAGATCGGTTTACATTATGTCTATCGAAGATACATTAGATACATTCCCCTAGATACATTCCTCTAGATACATTCTCTGCTAAAGCTACATATTTTTTTAAATGGCATTTATACTCTATTTATTGTCAAAATGTACAATTTAAAAACTTTATATATGACGGGGTCTCGTGTAGATATTGCGTCGAAAATTCCAGGCACATCATCGGCATTAAAATTGCATAGAAACCCATGCCTGGAAATGTTGTCGTACGGGGCTAGGGGCGCTTTCTTATTATGTCCTGCTCAAAAGTACTCGAAAAAAGTGTTTATAATAAGGAAGCATCCCTAGTGGCGTATGACGATATTTCCGGACAAGGATTCCTATGTAATTTCAATCCTGATGAGACTTCTTAAATCCCCTAGACGTTTGTTGCAACATGACCTCCCTGTGAACGTTTTTCTTGTACATTTCGACAAAAAATAGACTGAAAATGTCATTTAAAAAAAATGTAGCTGAGAAACCTATATATTTTTTACATTAGCGATTTGAAATTTTCTAAGATTTGTAAATAAATCTCAAGCAATAGAAAACAAAAGTTGTTTCCTAGTGTTATTATTTAGCAAAAATATCTTATTAGGTGTGTTCAAAATATTATTATTTTTAACTCGAAAATTTTTTCAAATCAATCAATAAAAACAATATTTTAAAGAAAAAAAAAACATTAGAAAATGAGTAATTAGGCTGTCGTATGCTAAGTAATGCTAATATGTTACCTTTAGCTGTGATTACCTTGAAAAAATGTCATTCTTTCAGAATAAAAAAAAAATTCACATTCAAATTAATAAAATACGGAAATATAGACATTCACTTAAAATGTAAAACGCAGCAACAACTCCAAAACTAACTCAAGCTAATTAACACCGTTGCTAATTCCTCTACATTCTAGTTCCCCGAAACACCACTTGGGAACCGCTGCTTTACTTATAAATCTAAGTATGTTTTTTTTCCATAAAAAAATATTAATACAGTCTACAAACATACAATTTTGTACACCGAATCAATTAGAAAGTTTATTGATAAAATAGTGTGTCATACTTTTTATATTTAATGTATAGAAAACGTTGCATATTTCCATGGACATCTGTTACTAAGTTTTTGTTGACTAAAGAATTTATTTCTGTTCGTTCCACATGTGTCTTCCTCAACTGTCAAATTTGCCGCCATGAAAGTTCCAAACATCAAAGAAAAAGTTGGTTTCTCCCTATAGCATACGAAAGATAAAATGGTCTAAAACTGATTCTTACTGTTCTTTGCTCGTTCTTATTGGCCAGAAAAATCACGCGCTATGTTTCCTTAATTAGCAAAGGGGACATAGAGTTCTTTAGTTGTGATAATAAAATAAATAAAAATTATAAAATCGTACAGTGCACGAAAAAAGAAAATTCTGAGTTACATTTGACCTAATGATCGGATTTTCACGATTTAAGATTTCATCTTAATGGTTCGAGGTACTTACCTTAAATATGCTAATTAATTAGTGCCGAAGATATTTTAATTTGCGAAATCAGCAGCAAAAACGTATTTTCTCTTAATGAACATACACTTTCTTTCAAATTATTTATTTAAATTAAAAAATTGGAAGCGCCCTCACAATCTAGAAAATATGGTCCCAAAAGTTATGTCAAGTAAGTGGTCAAAATGTTTGGCCCCTTAATGTTAATTCTATTATCAATATTTAAAAATACGCAAATTTAAATTTGGAATTCTCGAAAATTATTCAACCGATTTTGATGAAATTTCGTTATGCGCCATTTAAAATTACTTTCCTAAAAATAATAATTTTATTTTTTATGAAAGTGAAACCTCATTCAATATTTTTATGCAATAAATCACGAAATCAGGTTAACCAAGATATTCCTTTTGATGATTTATTGTAAAAATATCATCCAAAAATGAGTTATAATCTACTTTAATTCTTTGAGTATTTGCCGCGAAAAATGATTTCTGTCCCACTGTGCAGGTCGGAGAGGTGAAATGGGACAGAGCAAAGCAAGCTCAGGTCGTGAAGCGCGTGCCATTTAGGGGATCAGCAAGTGGCAACGGTCAGGGAGTGGTATCCCCAAAATGAATAATAAATAATAAGCATAAAAAATCTTCAGACTGTTAATGTTTCTCTCTCTGTATATATATATATATATACATCCGCAAAAGAGAGTGCTTTCTAATATTGCATCAATGTAGCCAAAGCAAAATATATCAATACAATTGTGTGAGAAATTAGAATTAGAAAATAGTATAAGAAAGCACTCTTTTTTGCGGATATAATCGTGTGAGCTGATTAAAGATTCTATCTTTTATTTTCCGCATTTAAAGAAAAAAAAAAAAAAATCCGGTTTTTTTGTTATTTTTATTTTTATTATTATTTTTCTTTTCTCCCCTTTTTTTCACTGTTCTGTAATTTTTTTGTTGTTTTCTCTACATTTCGAACTTATTTTATGAGTTCTATTTACTTGCAGCTTATGCGCAATAAATAAAACTTATTGTTTTTCTTAATTTTCTTCATGTTTTTATTTATTATGCTATTTATATATTAACGCGTCGTGAAGACCACTATCCTACAGTAATATAATCTATAATCATCACTCTTAGTATTTAACTGTTCGTTAACTTTTCCGATTAGGGCAAAAAATCTGTTTTATTAACCCCAAGAAGACTAATTAAATAGTAATATAAATATCAAGAAAATGTTTTTAAGTTACAACTTAGTAATCTAAAAAGAAAAAGTGAGTCATATGTTGAGTTTTCTTACAATGAATCATACTAACAAATGCGATTTGCACAACTGCATCGACAGGCACAAATGTTTTTTTGACTTCAAAAGAAATTGAACATGAATAACAAACACCCATCGCAGAAAGTGATACACTGTTTGAACGTTAATAGTCCGCACATGTTAATGGAAACAACTGGTATGAACTGGATGAATAAATCTTGTTGCAGATGAACAAACAGTTTTAAAATGTTCTTCTTTAACGCACATTTTGATAGGAATGATTATATCAAATAAAATAGAGCAATTTCTTTTTTTATTTTAAAAAAATTATCTCTCTACATTAAAACATTGCCGCCGCCTCTGTTTTGGTTGTACGACATTTGTTTACATCTTGTTTTGATGCGCAAAATCTATTTAACTTAGATATGTTACCGTGAATGACTAGATATCAAGAGAATGTCGACTTTCACAGGTGAATGTCAACAATCACATAGTTGCTTTGGTGAATGACAGATTTGATATTAATTTATTCGTTGATATTATTATATTTATTCGATATTTTAATATCTGCTGATTAACTAATATCAGCTGATATTTCAAATCACTTTTGTTTCTCCTCATTCACGTCCGGCAAGTCTTGAAAATGGGTACCTGTTTTTGAACGCTTGAAACAAGTCTATTGTTATTGCCTATTTATATATTTTTGAAGCGAATTAAGTTTTTAATCAACTAATACCTTACTGCTTCAGCTTTTTGGGATTATTTATTTAATAGCAATTATACGTTTAGTTAGTTATTGTTTAATGTTTGTACATATAAAACCGATTATTCGATGATTTCAAATTTTCCAACACTGTTAGAATTTAAATCTAAATCTATGGTAAAATTACCGCAGCAGTCTGTCCATCCTATTAATCGTAAAGTTTACAGCAAATAACACCTCTTCGGAGGCTCTGGCAACCCCCGCCCCACCTCAACAATGGTACCTCAAACCTAATCCTGAATATCATAGAACAACTTGGACAACTTCAGCGTCTCCGGAAAAAGTGCTTCTTGCGGTGGATTCACACCCATGTGAACCTAGAGTTCAGTGAAATAGCTGATTCCTTGGCTAAAAATGCCAGACACCAATCAAAATACAATCCCAACCACGTTAGCAGATGCAAATGCTTTTGCAAAGTCAAGACTATTCACCCCTTTAAAAATCAAAGCCCACGATCAAATAACTAATCTTGACACCGATAGGAAGACTGCCACTACTCTCATCAGACTAAGAACAAAACATCATAAAAACATGAAAATTTCTACAGATGGGACTAGAAAATATCAAAACTGTGGCAACTGTCTTAATGTGGAACTGACACCATATCATGTTTTTAACTGCCCTGCAGTCGCTGCAGGCCTTCACCTCTGAAACTACTCCCACAGAAGAGGATTTGTATTCATTTAATGCCATAGAAATAACAAAAACGATTCAAGCACACCATGAAATATGATTCAATAGAGGATACGACACCAACCAACAGCAAATAACATATTTTACTGTTCCGGTTTTGAAACCGTTAACAACTACTATGATCATTAAACCCTGAATACAAAAACATACGGTTTTTTAACCATGGTTTCAAAACCGTAAATTTAACTGGACATAAGTACTAGATTTTTTGTTGTTGTTAGGTTATGGACATTGATAAGTGCAAGAAGCCGGAAACTCTTCATGTGTTAAGGGAATATTGTGGTGTCAAAGCTGGGACTTGAAACCCATTTCTGCCGATCGTGAGACTGACAGATTAGCCTTTTCGGCTATAATACTTATACAGTTGCAAGGAACTGAGCGGCTTCATAAGGTGGGCTTAGTTGGAGCGAAAAAATTCTGGTTGTTTAACCATATTAGTTGAAAGCAGTTGATAAACGGTTTTTCTCAAAGTTAACAGTTTGATTACCATCTTATTTACGGTTACTTGACTGTTTTGTTTGAATATGGTGAAATAACAATTAAATAAATTTGTTATTTAACAATTTTTTCCTAGAAATTTCAAATAGTCCAGGCCACAGGAGTGTCAGATAATCATGAATATAATATATTGCATTAAACTGAAATAAAAAATAAAAGCACAGCATGTGAAATATTTTCATAACTTTTTTTTTAGAAAATACGCTGGGATATAAAGAAAAAAAAATCATTTTTTTTTTTTTACTAACATCTTCCATATTTTTGGCCAAAGGTCTTTTAAAAGTTCAAATATTCCATGTTTTTATTGGGCGCTTTCGAAAAACGGTCTCGAACCTCATTAACGTAGAATTCATAGTACAACAACCCCCGTAGTGTCGATAACAAGCTTTGTCAACGTTTTCCGATGATACATACCGAACCATTTTTCGAACTCGTCATTTTGGTAGTTCTAAATTCTGCAAAATTCGTTCGTATTTTTACGCCCCACCTGCCAAACTCAAGCACTGGAACTGCGGGATGCCGGGACTTTATGAGAAGTTAAAAAATAGCACTATGGATGTTGAAGACACCATTTGTTTCTTTGTTGACGTAGATATATTGTTTTTAAATTCACCTTACGTCACTGGGGGGAGGGAAACTTGCAATTTGGGGGAGGAGGGAGAAGTTCTAAAATGACATGAGTGACATGAAACCTACACGTGTGATTAGTAAAAATATTTGTTCTATATGGGGGAGGACATCACCGGACATAGTTTTACCTGTAATTGGAATAATTTTCGTTTCGAGAATGGAATGTGTATTTTTTTTTATCTATTAGAATGTTCACTTTTACACATAAAAAGAATTGTTTTTTTTTTGTTGTTGTTTAATAAGATTTAAAATTTTTTCTGTAACCTATAGCTATATTTTTTTTTCCAAAAAGTAATTAAAGAGATAAAAAAAAAAGAATTAATTAATACCTGTAATTGGAATAATTTTAGTTTTGGGAATGGAATGCGCATTTTTTCCCCTTTCAGAAAGTTCACTTTTACGCATGCAAATATTTATTCATTTTTTATTTTTATTAAATAACATTTAAAAAATTTTAAATAACCTTTACCTAAATCTTTTTCCAAAAAATAATTAAAAAGATTAAAAAAAGAATGAATTAATACCTGTAATTGGAATAGTTTTGGTTTTGAGAATGGAATGTGCATTTTTTTCCCTTGCAGAATGTTCACTTTTACACATACACAGATTTTTTTTAAAATAGCATTTGACTTTTTTTAAATAACCTTTACCTATATTTTTTCCCAAAAAATAATTAAAGAGATAAAAAAAAGTGTTTTTAGTTTTACCTAATAATTATTTTTTAAAAATTAACTTCCTTTTGGCTTTTGTAACTATTAGACTAGGAAATTAACTTAAAGAACTTTTATTTACTTAAGTTCAATCGTCTCCTGTTTTTTTTCCGGGTATAGAAGATTATGTAAAAAAAAATGTAATATCAAATTAAAGGCTTTAAAAATATTTTATTGATAAAATTGAACGAATAGCTACTGATTAACTTAATTTTAAGGAGTCCAGTATTTAAATTTTCATTTTTCGAGGGCTCTTGACCGATTTCATTCGAATTTTATATTTTGCCTTTTAAAGCCTTTTGTATTTGTATTCTGCATTTGAAATGTAAAACTTTAAAACTGCGTAATAATTTGTATCTTTTACATTTCAAATGATTTGACAATTAAATGAAATAATAAACAACTCTCAAAAACTTTTTTTTACATAGGGTTTTTGGATAATTTAATAGTTAATTGAGTGCAAAAATTTTTTCAATTCGCTTAAAAAGTTCTTGAAACGTACCGAAATACTCAAAAAAATAAAATAAGAGATCACTTTCGATTACTCTCCAGTCTAAACTATGGGCACCCTATTTTCCAGATATTGGCTACCTAGCCCATATTTTGAGGGTTTTAGCCCAAATCCGTGGATAAAATTCTTTTGTTTAGTCAGCGAAAGCATGTTTTCTCTGATTAAACGAAACTTATATCTGTTAATTCTGATTTTGTAACTTATATCAATAATCGTTTTCTTTAATTAATTAGCATATTTAAGGTTAGGCACTAGAACCAGAAGTCTTAATTCGTAAACTCCCTATCATTAGATCAAAAGTTATTCATATTATTATTATACATTATCATATGATTAGATAAAATATAATTATGTAAGATACCAATCTATAAAATATAATGATCGAGTTGTAAGAAAAATAATAATAGTAGTTATGATAATCTTGAGGAAATTAAGTAGAAGAAAAAATGCTGCTTCTACTGAATAAGTTAATAAATACTTAATGAATGGAAAATTCAACAGTAGTTCTAAAATGAAGAAAAACAAAACAAGACAGACAGATGAATCGATTATTATTTAAGAAAACAATGTGATTTGTCGAGAGATTCAGACATCAAGGTGCGAGATTGTTCTGTTCGAAGAAGACTAGGGGCGCCTCCATCGCCCACGCGCCCCGGTCCTTTTTCTGACCGCCAGGCGCCAATGCGGGCGTCGCGAGGCCTCGACTTGACCCCCCGACCCGTTGCATCACTCTTTCTACACTCAACCTCCCCCCTCTCTTAAATTCTCGTACGACACACTATTTTTATAAACATTTAGATTGTTTTCATTCAGAAAATTAAGGTAATAACATTGTTAAACAAAGGGCAATTCTATTATTTTAAGTCACGAATTTCATCTTTTGTTTTGTTTATTTTTCTCTATTTTTTTATTTCAAAGCTGGAATTTTAGTTCTAATCAAGGGTTAAAAAAGTTTTTTTTGTTTTACTGAGATAGAAATTTTTTATTCTTTTTTGATGTAATAGTTTATTAATTTTAATTTCCTTTATTGTTTTGCTTGCTGAGATTAAAAAGAGATAGAGTTTAGGGTGAAAGGGCACGTCTCAAAATCTAGGGGTTGGCTAAACCTTTTTTTTTTTTACCCTTTGACACAGATGAGACACCGGTGCCCTTTTTATAAATTTTTTTTCTAAAGCTCTAATTACAAGCAAAAATAGAGTTTGGTATTTTTTTTAAAAAAAATAGGAAAAAAAGTAGGTTGAAATTTTCATATTCAAACATTTATCAAGAATTGATTTTTCAAATTAAAAATATCTCAATGATGAATAACCATTTCTCTCAGATCTAAATAACTGCACATATTATTTTCAAACTTGTACAAATTTGAATTGAAAGTGAGAAGATATGGAAATTTTTAAGATTTTTCCTTTAACACAAAAAAGACACCGGTGTGTCATTCGGTATTTCATAACCGTAAATTATTATAATGATTTAATTAAATTATAATATTTTTCTTTTATCTGGACATAAATTAATACAAAATAATTTAAAAAAATTGTGATTGATTTATTAAGATCATCGGTTACTCATTGGTCACATACTTTTTTTCCCCACGTGTTTCAAGACGTCACAAAATACTTTTTCTTCTTCAGTATTCAAATTTATATTAAAATCATCGTCAAGACGGTAATTAAAAGTTAATAATAAAAAGAATATGAAAATACTTTTATTATTATGTAAATACATTAAAAATGCCTGCTGGTGAAAAAAAAAAAAGAAAAAAAAAGAATGCTAACAAAATTATCAAACAGCAGCGGTCACCATAGCAACGCATGCAATGACGACGCATGCACTATGTTAACTATTACTCTTGAACACACTTGAAAAGTGTGATGACGTCCCAATATGGTGCTCACGCCATCAAACCCAAAAACAACACCCATTTTGCCAGTAGGTAATAAAAATTCTGCATCGAAAGGTTTGAATAATCATTTTTCTGGTACAAAAACATTGATTGTGAATATATAATTTTTAAAGATTTGTCACATGAATGTTCAAAATTTTTCAAATATTTTAGCCGGAAAATATAGTACAAACAATCTGAAATATCTTTTAACGAAAAGGTGAATAAAAAAATATCATTTTATTCAAATTAAAATTTAAAAAAAAAGGAAAAAGGAAAAATTTGTAAAAACTCATAAGTTCTTATATTTCTTAACTTAGAATAGCAGATGAGTCAGTTTGCTGCTTATTTCACGAAGGTTATGAAACTTGAAAATGCGGCTTATCATCATATTGCTTAAGGCCCTTCAATTATTCTAAAAAATATCATTCTTTCAATTTATCGAAATTTGATTAAATACTGCCAACGTTAAAGTTTTTTTTCTTCAAAAATTTCAACTGTTTGAAAATTTACTCGATTAAAAACTTCATTCGCTTTAAAAGTATACAAATTAGAAATCAAAGTCGAAATGTTTCAAGCGTTCAAAAATGGCAGCCCAATTTCAAGAACGAGGAGAAACAGAAAAATATTTGAAATGTAAAACGTGAAGTCACCAACGACAAATGGAAGAATAAAGGAGAGAAACTAAAACCATTCATTATCAAGAATATGAGAATTCATCTATCGCTGCACATTGTAAGAATCTTGGGCATAAATTCAATTTTGGCAGTGTCAAAATTATTTCCACATCTTGATACCCTGGAATCTTGTTTTATTCATATAAACGTTGATTTCCTTGTTGACGGTATTAGGTACTCCCTACCTCTCCATAGCATGTGAAAATACATTTTACCTTGATGTGCCCCTCTCGGCTACTGAGATTTTTCTTGTTCTATTTTCCATCTTTTTCTCTATCTCCACTACTAGTTTTTCTTGTTTTGGTTTCTTACCTTTTTTTTCCCACTGTTGGCAACTTTACGTTTTATATTTTAAGTCACTATTCTTTCTTCTCATTAACGTCTGGCGAGTCTAGAAAATGAGCACCTATTTTTGAGCACTTGAAACATATCATATCAATTCATATATTTAGAAAGCGAATGAAGTTTTTAATCAAGTAAAATTTTACCGCTCCAGTATCTTGGGAGTTTTTTATTTAATATCAACAATTTTGTTTCCTAGGTTCCTATTTATCAAGTTCGCCATCAGATAGCTGTCAAGACATGGGAACTTCATGGGCCAATGATGAACACAGGAGCAAAGAACTTACATTATTTCTATATTTAGTAAAATTTTTTATATTAAGTGAAGTCGCATTGTTTAAGCGTTTAGCGCGGCAAAAACTGACTATTCTGAATAATTTTTGATCTAATGATTGGCTCAATTTTAATAATTCGGGGGGGGGGTAACCTCAAATATGCTAATCAATAAGCGCAGACGATATTTTAAGTTACGAAATCAGAAACGTAAGCTTCTCTGAATAAACATACCCTTTTTTTCAATGTATTCGGATTTCTGAACCCCCAAATAAAGGGGGTAGCCGCAATCTGGGAAATATGGTCCCAATGGTTTAGGGAGGAGAGCATTCTAAGGTTTGGACCTCTTAATATTAATTTTACTTTTTGTGTATTTCACCATATTGTAACTTTTTAAGCGAATTGAAAAACTTTTGCACACAATTGATAAAACTTGTTTATCCAAAGATAATTCTATACAAAAAATAATATTCAGGCTGACCGTGGCAGGTATTCGTGGTTTTCCTCCCCATGTAACGCAAATGCGGGTTAATTCCGTCAAAGAGTCCTCCATGGAGACAAATTTCTCCCAATACTCGATCCAGGAGTTCCCTTGTCTCCTCGGTTGGGTTCAAAATGACAAGGCTTCGGAGTTGAACATAGGTAGTTGTAAACCCATAAAATTGGGTCGGCTGTTCAACGACGGTCATACAATGAAATGCTTTTGTATAACTTTAAAATCCCTTTATTTTCAATTTAAAGAATTTCACCTTGAAAAATTTACATTTATAATTCGGGAAAAGAAAAAAAATGGAGAAAATTTTTTTATTTTTTTTCGAAGAGTCTTAGAGGTTAAGAGTTATGAACACAAGAAGAAAACACAAAAAATTCCGCCAGATTCTTCTCAACATTTAATAAAATGAATAAAAACGTAAATTTGGCTTTATGGTATGTCACACCTTAAATTGGCAGCGCTAATGTTTTTTTCGAAAAGTTAAAGAGGTTGAAAGTTTTGAACACAAAAAATTCCGTCAGAATATTCTACTCAAAATTTTAAAAAATGAAGAAAATGTAAAGTCGGTTTTATGCTTTGTAACATCTTTCATTTGAATTAATCCAAAAATTAGATTACTACACTCATATTTTCGAAAAGTTAAAGAAGTTAAAAGTTTCGAAAACAAAGCATTCCGCCAGAATATTCTACTCTTTAATCCATGTCTTTAATCAATGAAATGAATAAAAACGTCAGCTTTATGCAATGTGACACCTTTCATTTGAATTTAATATTAAAATTAGATTATTGTAATTAAAGTTAAAAGCAACAATCAAGAGGGAGGGTTTCATGATTTACTTGGATTTGTTTTTGTGATTAATTGATTTTTACTCGAGAGAAAAGGGAATTCAAAATTGCCAAAAATATGTTTCCGGCCCCTCAGGAAGAAGGTGGAGGAGGAACTATTTTTTCAGTTGTTGGCACTTAAAGGACCCTTTAATTAGTCCTTCAAAGATACTCCTTAAAAATTTTCCTTCGAAATTTAAACATTTAAATACAAGTGGAAAGTTTGACAAGAATCCCTTAGATAACATTTCCCTTCAGAATATTTCATAATTTTATTTATTTATTTATTTTGAACTCTGGGAATGCCTACATTAAAATGAGAAGTAATAACAATTCATTTGTTAATTAATCGTTTCGTTAATGGAGGAGGAGGACAGGAAAAAATAATTCAAGCACTGAAAACCGATTTTCCAAAACTGTAAAAACCAAGTTTTTTTTCACAGCTCTTATGGTAATTCAATTATTCGCTATTCTCATAAGAACAGCTAAATCATTTATGATGACTCACTTTGAAGTTTAGAACACACGGGGGTGAAATTTAAAATGAAGAAAGAAACAAAATATTACATTAAAAAAATAAAAATCGTGACGTTGACTGCCGTATCACAAATTATAAGTTTATAATAAGGTTCTGTGCCCCCTACTCGTTTTGATCACCAACCTCCGCGATTGTCTTTAATTATTACATCTACAGCAATTACTTATACCTAAATGAAAAAAAAAATTAATGAAAAGATCTCGAAATGTTATATTGTAGGGACGGCAAACGCTATGACTTTTTACAAATAAGAATATAAACAAAATCGGATTTTTTTCTTTTAAATCAATTTTTTTCAATTTTTTTTATTTTATTAATCAATTAATCAGCTTATTTTCTACTTTTTTCAAACAAAAGCACTGATAAAGTGTAGTAATAATACTTAATATTAGAAAAAAAATCGGATTTTTTTAATTAAATTTTTTTAATTAATTAATTAATTTATTTTTTACATCAAATTAAAGCACTGATAAAGAGCAATAATCGTACTTAATATTACAGATGAAAAATTTTATCCTTCTAGCAAAAATCGTTAAAATTATTACAATTACTAAAAATTTACTATTGAATATGTAAAGTCATAATAATTATAATTCAAACTCAACACTTTCGTGTATTGTAATTAAACTCATTGTTTAAAGACACTAACTGCATATTTAACACGTTTTAAAAGTCTTTTATTTAAATAAACTTCATAAAACTCATTAAACAGCAAATTATTTGACAAACAACAAATGGAAAATTCTAATTTTGAAGTTTCACCCAACTTTTATCCACATTTAGTTTTATATTCATTCATTTATTTATTTATTAATCTATTTTGAGCATCAAATAATAATTAAAATGCATCCTCCTTCTTCTCCATTTGTCATTTTTCTAGATAAAACCTTCATTATCAATAAAAACAGATTTTCTTTCGCAAAAAATTAATAAATAAATAAAAAAACAGTCTTCAAAATAGGCTTAGAAATTATATTATATGTGAGATATTTTCGACTTGAATGAATGCTTAAAAAAATCCGTTGATTAAAATCATGATTAAATCAGGTTATTCATATCATGATTAACGCAGATTTAATTTCGTTCCCGATTCTATGCGGATAAGATTTAAACCTAAAGCATTCATTCAACAATTTCATTAAAAAATTTTTTTCTTCTTCTTCCTCTTTTTCTTTTTTTTATGAAAAAAAAAGAAAAAGAAAGAAATTCCTATTTAATTTTTCGTTACAATAAAATGTTTCCAACAGAAGCTAGCTTATAAAAGTAAATACAACTTATTTACTGTTAGATAATCGTAAAAGGGTTAATAACTTTAGATATTGATTTTAATCGATGAATCGCAAAATATTGCATGGTAATATATTAGCAAAGTATTACTTTATTAAAAAGAGAAATATCACTTCAAGATTTTAATTTAGAATAACAATCAAATTTGGAATAATAGTAAAAATAGCAAAGAAAAAAAATACCTCGGATTTAAACTATAGATACGTCTAAGCTGACGTCACGTCATTTACCTATTCGCAGGAATTCCATCAATGATCAATCAGTTGTAGATGCAACCAATAGGAATACGTTTCTATAGGGATAAGAATACGAGTCGTCCAATAGGAATAGTACAAATAGAAATTGATCGAATGATATTGGAGCACTGATCTAGTTTAGTTTAGGGTTAATCTCGACTTGAGCATCTCTATGGATAGAGATGATTTGTAGAACAATATCTTCATGAAAGGAAATTTCATGCTGTTGACAGCCAAGGAAATCTGGATCATCATGCGAGAAAACTTCAACATGCTGTGCGATGTTTTGGCGAATAAGAATGCGCTAACAAAAATTGGCAAGAAGTTAATTGCCATTGAGAATTTTTTTAAAATTAATTTATAACCATTTAGTATTTATTATTTCGATTTCAACCATCTATTATTTTGGGGATTCACTGATTCGATGATTCACTGATATGCTACTTCACTTCCAAGTTAAAGATTCACTTATGCCGATTTTTTGATGCACTTTATCTCGTTCTTTTCTCTTTTTTATTTTCTCGTTCTATGATTGCGTATCATCAGATATAATGTCAAAAAAAAAATAATAATCATCCTAAAAAATGTTGGCTCCAATTAACAGATTTTCATGACCTAAATGCCATCCTTAATGTTTCAAAGGGTTAGTCTCGAATATGATACTCAGTCAGCGCTAACTATTAATTAAATCATGAAATAGGAAGGAAAAACGTACTTTCTGATCAAATATATTTTTTTTAATGACAGATTTGGTTTCTTACTCATCAAAATATTATGAGCAGCCGTCATCTGAAAAATATGGTTCTAAAAGTTTAGTCATTAGGGATGAGATATTCTATGTTAGTTTCAGTTTTTGCGTATTTCTCCATATCTCGAGAAGTTTTTAAGCGAAATAAACGAAAATGTTTGTACAGTATTATAAATTCGTTGATCCAAAAATAATTTTTAACAATTGATCAGTATTTTTTACTATTTTTATTTGATAACGGTCCCTGTCGAAACAATTTAAATGGTGAGGTATACAAATGTTTTTATTATTTCAAAGCATTTTGCAAGGGAAAGCAAGGGAAAATATACTGTTTGAACTGTAGGAAAAATATACTGTTGTTCTTAAAAAAATATATACTGTTTGTTTATTTAGTTAAATAATTTTGGACTTAAAATTTAAAAAAAAAAAAAAAGCAGTTTTATATTTCTGTTTGTGTGGTTAAACCTTGGAAACATAAAGACCGACATTTAAATGTAAAAATCCAATCATTCGAATGAAAGTTATTTATGCTGATATCTTATTATGCTGGGTCTCAAGTTACAGTGGTTTAAAATTTAGCCAACTTGCTTTTGTGTGTTCACTTTTATTTCATGAGCTATTTGGGCGAATTGGAAGCTTTATGCACACAAAGATAAAATTTGTTTACGCATGTAATTCCATGTAAAACATGAATGTTAAATACTATTTTCTCTTAAGGAATTTAATATTATGCTAGCATTTTTGAAAAAGAAAGTAAATGATGCAATTGTCTCCAAGAAATAAAAATTCAAGCATTTTTATAATATTTATTTTAGGGAATTATTCGAAAACGAATTCGCACAAATTATTGATTTAAAATTATCATTGCTTAATATTATTTAAAAATTCTATACTTTATTATTACATACTTTCCGTTTTTTTTTTAAAATTATTATTATGAAAGAATTATTAGGTACTAGATTTATTTATTTATCTTTTTTTTGCATCTGAATATTCCCCAAGAGTAAAATTATCATTATTTACTCACGCAAATAGTTATAAAGATATAACGAAATACGGAAAAAGCAAAAATAACCGTTAGGGTCCCGAATTTTTAAATCATTCGAAACCTTTTTTGCTGCTATTAAGACTATGTCTTCTAATTAAGCCCATTCCTATATCTTGCCAATTAAAAACCCAAATACAACAAGAAAAATATTCTATGTTCATAAATGTTGAAAGCAGATACAAAAATTTATTTTTATTCCCGTATTTAGTAACTTAAAATATTCTAACAATAATTAATTAGGTGATATACAAAACATATACAAACATTTCTTTTTATTATTGATTTCGTAACTTACCATAAATATATATATATTTATAAATACATATTTATGTTAAGTTACACCTTTAATTTGAATTGAATCTTAAAATTAGATTATTACACTAAAATCAAATTTAAAGGGAAAAAAAGGAAAAAAAAAAAGGGGGGGGGGAGAGAGCGTGTTGTGACTCTCTTATGTTGGGAGGGAATCAACGATATGCTTATTTTTGCTGATAAAAAAAAAGGGGGGGGGGATCCAAATTTACAAAAAATATGTTGACGTAATTATTTCAACTGCTTTTAAGTGAGAACTGCGAAAACATTTTCTGATAGGTTAGACAAATTTTTGAAAATTTATTATTCCTTTGATGGGACACCGATGTCACTTTTATACATTTTTACATTTCTGACTCTCCAATTACAAGTAAAAATATATTTTAAATATTTTTAGTGATAAAAAACAGTTTAATAGTTACTAAAAAGAACCTGTTTGATCATCGGAATTATATTTGTGCTAAAATATAAAATTCAAAGCAGTACTTCAGAAGAAAAAATTTTTTTTCATTCATATTCAAAAATGTATCAATAATTGATTTTGTAAATGAAAGAAATTTCAATGATGAATAACTGTTTCTCTCGGATCGAAATAACTCCAAATAAGTGCAAATTTGAACAACTATTGTTTGGAAGTGAGCCATGTTTGGAACACCGGTGTTTCATACTTAATTACCATAAATTATTAAAAGGCTAAATATGATATTTTTCACTTATTTTGACCTAAAATTAAGAATAATAAAAAATAAGGAAAAAGTTTGAAAGATATATTTAATAAATAATCTTCTTCAAAATGTTAACTAAACTTGATTTTCAATCGTATTGGCGCTGCTGTAATGATCCCGATTTCGCCCTAACCTTGAGCCAGGCTTCGAATAATTTATATGCATTTTATAAACTTAATATATCGTTGGGGCCCCTCGACGTAAAATGCCGATGACGTCTACTAAATGCCACAATATTTATTTTTTAATAAATAGTATATATTATTATAATAGGTATTTAAAAGAAAATTAGTCTCTAAAATTTCTGAAAGATGCATCGATATTCAAATAAATAAATTTTTCCGTGTAGAGTTCATTGTTCTTGTAAAAATTAAAAATACATTCCAAATATGAATTATTCCATTTGGCGAATTAGCTTTATTTAATTTTTGGTTGTATATTTATACTATGTAATTAATAATTGCGCAAAAATAAACACAGGCACGTAATAAAAACAAATGAAGAAAAAACCGCTCACACCTTTTAAACTCACGGTCATTAGGCTCGATGTAAGAAAGAAAAACGAAACAAAACATTCTTTTTTTCACCCTATGACTTTAATTATGTTTCAAATTAACTCGCCAATTGAGGGTCGCCAAAAGACACCGCTTCACACAAAAACGCCATGATATAAATAAAAACAAGAATATTGTGAATAGTATAGAAGGTTTTGGGGTGCGGCCCCGCTTTTCATGTCTTTCAAGGAACCAGCCAGCTTGGAGCCCTAACCGCCATGGCCCTGAGGGCCGTGTCACATCTGTCACTTCGTTGGATCGCCCCTTTGGTCCCGAGGGGTCCCCAGGGCTGTGGCCCTCGTCCGGGCCCCCGCCCACACACAATGATCGGCCTATTGGACTGTCGAGGCCCCTAATCCCCAATTTGTCTCCAGAAAACGAGAAAATTGATACCGATGTCCATTTTTCCCTTCGAGGTAGGGAAAAAAAGAAACAATAAGGAATTTCTCTCTGTTATGTCACGAAATATATCACGTGATAATGCAGCAACTGGTTGAATGGAAAGTTCACTTAATGCGATTTGAGATTTTAATATCGGAAATTCTTCTACCGTGATGAACTGGTCCCGCATGGTTTGAAAGAAAAAATCAACCCCCGCCATAAGTTCAAAAATGTTTCAAATTAAATAGATTTTAATTTACAAGGAGAAAAAGTAGAAAAAAAGGTCTCTACTCATAACGATTGTGCAATTAAAAATCGCGCTTTGAAATTCTAAACGCATTAAGAGAAATAAAATTTAACGTTAAACAGTATAAGAGCAAATTACAAACTACGCGTTTCCTTACAATAATAATATTTGAGATACATCTTGAAGAAATTTTTATTTATTTTCAGTACAGAAATTTTTAGTTAAAAATCTAATTAAAATTTCTAGTTAAAAATTTAAATTTTTATATAAAAATTTAGCTAATTTATAGTTAAAAATTTAATAAAATTTTTTATTTTATTTTAAAGTACAAAAAAAATTAATCTTAAGAGACACGGAAAACATTTTACTAATTATTTTTCCAAATAACTAACTATACAAATATTCCACCCACTAATATATTAAGAAACGAAAAAAAAAAAAATTCTAAGTATAAAATGTATTTCAATTTCATTTTTACTTTTTGTAGCTGCATTTTTTTTCTTCTTTTTTTTTACATCTATCGTTGAACAGCCGACTCAATTTTGGATTTAAGACTATTAATATTCAACTATTAGTAGTCTTAAGCCGTAGCCTTGTAATTTTGAACCAATCCAGAAGACAAGGAAACTCCTGGATTAATACCCCCAGAGGTATTGATTTGTTATGCGAACATGGAGGACTTGGCGACTCGACAGATTTAACGTGCATCAGTCACCATTTCTACACGGGGACTCTTCGGCCTGCCTGGGATCGAACCCATGAACTCTTGGACATGGGCCCATCGCCCTTTATCCTAATACATAAAAAGCTGCTAATATTTACGTAGACTATTAAACACTGAAACATCAGCAAATGACTTTAGTTTCTGTATATCACGCTAAAAGACTTTTATTATAATAGATGAGAAAAAACATGAAAAAAAGAGGAATAAATTCAAGTAACTCAGTTCATCAAAAGAAAACCGGAGTAGAATAAATGAACATTTTAGAGTTGATAAAATAATAACCATAAAATGGTAGAGTGTCTAAAAAACTAACTAACTGGGATTTCAAAGTAATGTTCGTTATTTAAAAATCTTGTCACTCTTCAACTTCGATAGGTTAAGTGTTTAATATATTGGACAAAGCCGCGTAGGCTATGGGATAGAGGTCGTCAACCTAACAATATTTTTTTTAAAGAAAAAAATGCGCAGAAATAAATGATGCTCTCTTTCTGACCAGGTAAAGCATATAATAATTTTGACACTTCATAATTAGCTTAACGGGCATTTGTTCTTGTATATGTTAGTGGAAAAGTTTGAAATCCGGCATTCTATGGTTTGAAATCCGGCATTCTATGTATTCTATGTATTGCCCAAAACTAGCTAGCAATGTATGAAACTATTCATAATTAACACATTTCCTAAGCATTCTATAGAATACCAAATGAGAAACCGACAAAATATGAAATACATCTCCGATTCGTTTCGAATGTAATTTAAAATGCCATTTATGTTTATTATGTTGCAACGTGGAAGTTGATTTAATTTTTTATATTTCAGATGAAAATTTTCTTTCTCATAATCAGAAGATATAGATTTTGTTCTATTTAACTTTCATTTTCCGTTACACATTTTAAATATTTTCTTTAATCAGGCTTTCATTATTTTTTCAGAATAACAATTGTATTTTTGAGGAATACACGTCCTTTATATAATAGCCTTCCTTTATATACACGTCCTTCACATAATAATTATATCAGAACTTTTTTTTCATACTTTGTTTAAACAGCAATTCTCATTCTAGCATAGAATTCCTAGGTATTATATACAATGCCTGAGAAAAGCATGTAATAATTCTCATATTTGACACTTTACTTAAAAGTTCGGTATTGTATACAATGCCTTGGCAATCTATAGAATGCAGGAGTTTCATACTTTGCTGGTAACATATACAATGCTTAGGTAAAGCATATAAAAATTTTTACATTTCATACTCAGCTTAAAAGGAATTTATCATTGTATACAATGCTAAGGTAAAGTATATAATATTTTTCACATTTTATATTGAAATTAAAAAGTATTTGTCATTGTATATATTGCTTAGATCAAGCATATTACAATTCTGACATTTCATACTTTGTCGATAATCGCATTTGTAATCTTATGCAATGCTTAAGTTAAGCATATAATAATTTTCACATTTCATACTTAGCCCAAAACGCATTTGTCATTGTATAGACTGCTAAGGTAAAGCATACAGTAATTCTCACATTTCATACTTTGTCGAAGAAAGCCAGACATTGTACGCAATGCCCGTTTTTTGTACATTGCCGGTATACAACAAATTATTAACTACCGTTCAAACGCAATACTATAGCATAACTTCTTGCATCACCGCATTTTATCAGACATTTTAGCTGAACGAAAATCAACCGAAACTAATGAGCTTCACTCATTTACATGTTATTTGAATATTTTATGGCCTTTTTATTTAAATATTCCCAACAGAGACTACTACCTCAAATGAAAATAAATTGTCACCAGACGCTGCTTTGAAGAAAAAACTGTAATTATTCTATAGAGTAATTAAAGGGTGTAATAGAATAAAATGTTCGAGGTTGTTAGAATTACATTAAAAAAATCCCATTATCGTCATATATAACGCAACTCCTTGGGTTGTTCATTTATGAATGCTATTGTTGATTCAGTTCAAAATGTTTCAATAGTTTTTTTTTTCTAAGTAGATTTTCAATAAGTAAGTGATTCACCTCCTTGCACTCCCCATTCCCTGGAAATTCCTTTCGTAATTTGAACTCACTTAACTCAAATTACTCGAATTGCATTTGTATTTTAATCTAGCTTTGTATAACTGGTGGTACTCGTTTTAAAATAAAATTATTCAATGTTTAAAATATTCTACAAAATGTTTGATTTTTTATGACACTAGGAAGAATATAAAACAGATAAATCCGTCCATTTCTGCCCCCGCAGTGGTCTGATTGCAAGGACACGGTTCCCAGTAGAACACCGAAGTCAAGCATCACTGGCTGAGGTCAGGATGCGGGTGGGTGACTACTTTGATCTGCCTGCGTAAGGACCAAAAATTGCGATGGCATGTCTTCGGATCATCCTCAGGGATGTTTCCCAGACCGTCGCCAATAGCCCATTGTGCAACTCTAGACGTAAATAACCTATCTATATTGAATTTCTATGTATACATAGTTATGAACTTACATCTGTATATAAAGTTTAGTAATTGGGAACATCAGTTCAACAATTAAGTCCTTTATTCTGACAAAAACTTGTAAATTTCTTAAAAATTGATGAAAATTTCAGAAAAGAAAAAATTGCTAGTAAATCTTCGTCGGTAAAACACTTATCCTTTCTGGGTAAATTGATGAGCACAATAACAATAACCTAGCCAAGTCTGTTTATTTATCTGAACTGCTCATTTTTAACGTTTCCCAACTTCTAGTAAGTTTCTGCTTTTCGTTGCCAACGCGAGAAAAGAATTTTTATTCAAGAATTTTTAAGCATGTACAGTGCGGAAAAAAAATGGACAACCCTGTATAACTTTTGATCTAATGATCAGATTTTCACGTTCTAAGACTCAATCTTAATGGCTCAAGGGGGATGACCTGAAATAAGCTAATTAAAAAGAGTAGACGATATTTTAAGTAACGAAATCAGACACAAAAACGTACTTTCTCTAAATAAACATATAATTTTTTCAACGGATTTGGATTTCAGACCCCCAAAAGTATAAGGGGTAACAGCAATCTGAGAAATATAGTCTCAATAGTTTGATCTGGAAAGCGATTCAAAGTTTGAACCCCTTAATTTGTTAATTTTACTTTTTGCGTATTTCGTTATATCTCGCGAACTTTTTAAACGATTCGAAAAATTTTTTATGCACAATTATAAAATTCGTTTATCCAAAGATGCAAAAAATAACTTTTAGTAAATATTTATTATTTTATTTAAGAACGGTCAAAAGTTTTAAACTATAAGGTACACAATTTTTTTGCATCATTTTTAAGAATGTAGTTTTACTTGGCAAAATACATAATGTGAGCGAAATCTGCCGAATAGTACCTGAGAAATCTAATTTTAAGTATCTAACTATTTTGAAATTCAATTTCTTCAATTTCAATAATAAATAATTATTAATTTTTTTTTTTTTTTTTTTTTTTTTTTTTTTTTTTGCTTGGGATTATCCTCACATAAACAAATTTTGAAATTGAGCGTAAAATTTTTTCAATTCGCTTAAAAAATTCTACAAGCCGATCTTACAGGCTTGCGTGGTTTATCAATAATTATTTTTGTTCGTCTAGTATTCATCCCAGTTTCGTCGTTTAAGTTAACAATCTCCCACAATGCACTGCGATAAGGTTCGGAGTTGGGGAAACATTTTCGTCATATATATTTGAGAGTTCGCGTTTTGTCACAAAGAAGATGATTTTGTGACGAAATGATTCTCAAAATTAGCGAAATAGAGCTTAAGGATTGCGGAATCGTCAAATTGTCAAAAGTGACGGTTTTATTTCTAAGAAAGAGACCGTTAACAAAAAAAGAAGATAGCATTTAAATCTAACAACCAATGCTTGATACACATTACTATTAATAATCTTTAAACAAAATGAAAACTTTTTAAAAATAAATCGTGTAAAACTTACTTCTAAATAAATATTTGAATTAGTTGCAGTTTTAGAACTCCCCCCCCCCCCTCTAAAGCGGGGACCCTGGAAGCTGAGAGGTTCATTTCACGACTTGAGCTCGCTATGCAAGTAAAGAAAACTTAACATCCATTATAATAGCTTTTAGGTGAGGAAATTTTTAGGTTCATTAATTGAAACGTTTTAAATTAAAACATCAGCCCTTAACTCATACTGACACATCACAAAACATGTATCAAATATAATCAATTATCAGCAGAGATCAACTGCATTGTCACAAATAAAATAAAATAAAAAATCAACTTTGTGCGAAGATAAAAATAATAAAACAACCATCACATATTGACTATCTCCTCTGAAAATCTTTTACTCTATTAGCATACTAAGTATCGAATATTTTATCTTGTTTCTAAATCAAAATGGGGTTTCGCCGTAATTGCTTGATAGCAGATGTGACTTTCACCGTTTGCTCATTCCGCTAAAACTTGGCCAACATTTTTTCTTTTTTTTAATTCTATGAGGGAATTACATTTGAATTTAAATAGCAAAGAATTCTACTTTTTTCGTTACCCTAGACATTTTTTTTCTTCTGTTTTGTTAGGTAAGTTAACCATTACAGACAAGGTAGGCAAGATAATGAAACTTGAGTTTATACCCACGCGATTCGCTAACTATTAATCAGTCTTGCGTTTTCTTTCAAATGGCGACCTTTTTTTTTTTTTTTTTTTTTTTTTTTTTTTTTTTTTTTTTTTAAGGACGCGTGAATTGTCATTAAAAAAAATTCTAGTTTTTCCCCCCGCTTTTTGAATTTAGATGTTAAGACAGAATATAAAAATAATACGTAT
Source organism: Parasteatoda tepidariorum (assembly GCF_982258835.1). Taxonomy (NCBI): domain Eukaryota; kingdom Metazoa; phylum Arthropoda; class Arachnida; order Araneae; family Theridiidae; genus Parasteatoda; species Parasteatoda tepidariorum. The sequence continues at coordinate 91,672,835 of NC_141763.1, read as the reverse complement.
GAGTATTTTTTTTATACCTGGCGTTGAATAGCCGACCCATTTTTGGGTTTGCTAGTATCAATGTTAAACTTCGTAGCTTTGTAATTTTGAACCTAACCCAGATGACAAGAGAACTCCTGGATCAAGCATTGGGACAAAGTGGCCTTTGAGGTGGAATTTTTGAAAAAAAAACAGGCATAAATAACACTGGGGATTTGAAAATGGCAACTTATGTGAGAATGACCCACTTATAAACTGCTCGATTTATTTGCAATGGTTAACAAAATTTGAAACACATTTAAATTAAATAAATATTTCGTCCCGAAATTAAAACTAAGAACAATATCTACAATAAACAGAAATATTCAACTCAAAATCAGCATTAATTGATGTAACTGATAATATTTAATGAATCGCCATTAAGTTAAAGAAGAGAAATAACAGCTTTTCTATCTCTGTTTACACTAGTGATAATTGTAATGTCCGCTGGAATCAATCAATCCTAAATCGAGTTCTTACTAAATAATATTTTTTTGCATAATTATTTAATAGCTGTTTCGTGACCCATGGTTTTTCCGTAGCAATAATTAGAGTTTACTTACACGAATATGACTACATTTGTTGTTGTTTTCGTAGATTATGAACCAGTCATTAGAATATTCTGATCAAAAATTTATTACCTTAAATTGATTCCAAAACACGAGGTAGTAAAGGTTATTTAACTTTAAATAAAATCGTGATTTTTAAATGATAAAAAAGCTATAATCCATGACCTAAAAAAGGTATATTTATCAATATTTTAAAAGTAAAAAAAATATCAACCCTAAAAAAGTTTTTTGAATTTAAATGAATTTAAGTGTGCTTTCGATATCTCAGAGCTTAAAGGACTCTAAAAGAATTTCGTAATAACAAGTACAGAACTAAATATGTTCTAATGAGTAGAAAAACCTAAAATATTACATAAAGTTCAAAATATTACTCTAGCCGTGGTGGGTCAGAGAATAGCGCGTTCCACTTTCAATGAGGTAAGCCGGGTTCGAATCCCAGCAATGGCTGGTCGATACGAATTCCGCATCCACCTTACACCGACAGCATTGCTGATGCAAAAAATCCTCAGTGGTAGACGGATCATGGGTTAGAGTCCCCTTGCCGTCGGGCTAACCGTAGGAGGTTTTCGTGATTTCCCTTTCCATATAACACAAATGCGGGTTAGTTCCATCAAAAAATCCTACACGAAGGCGAATTTCTCCCAATTCTTGATCCAGGAGTTTCCTTGTCTTCTGGATCGGGTTCAAAATTACTAGGCTATGAAGTTGAACATTAGTAGTCGTAAAGCCAAAATTTCAGCAGCTGTTCAACGAAGGTTATAAAACATAAAGTCATGAAATATAAGAACAACTACTTTTAAATATATATGTAATGATAGTTGACTATAAGTCTAAATACAACAATGATAATTTTATTTTTATAAGTAGGACGAAAATAATTATGCATTAAATAGAAAAGAATTGGCTTACAATAAATTTAAATTGTGTTTTTTCCGAAAAATTAATTTTCTATTTCGAAAAAAATTCGGCATAACAAGGTTTTGAGAAGAAGCTCTTCGACATTCAATAAACATTACATGGATATATAATGCCAAGAGGACAAATTATTTTTTTTTGTTAACAACAAGGTTTTCGAATTATAGAAGTTCGAAATATCGAGAGTATACTGTTATTTTATTAATTACTTGAATTTTAATGTAATAAAAAATTATCAACTTCTAGATACGGATGCATGCAAACATCAAATCCTCTTCATTTTTTCAAAATAAATAAATACATAAATAAATAATAAAACAAAATAAGATAAAATAAATGACTAAATAAATAAAAGGAAGGTACAAAATAAATAAAAAGCTTAAAGAAAGCTTTAAATATTTAATTTTTGTTATTTGTGTGAGGATCAGATATTTAAATTTTAAAATATTATTTCTTTAATAATAAATTCCTTAACCGATTTAGCAGTGAAATTTATCATATAACTGGTTTTGTAGAACTTATATATCAAAATAAATAAATTAAAAAATAATGGGTCAAAAAAATAAAATTTTGGAAACTTAATAATTTTAATAAATTACGAGGATTAATCCTTTTTTTTATATAATTTGAATTATTATTTTTAAAACAATTATTATTTAAATTATTATTACTTAAATTATTATTATTTAAATTATTGTTATTTAAATTATTATAATAATTTTTATAATTATTATTATATAATTCATTGTTTAAAAAAAGTGAATTAGTGATTTACCGTTTTAAAGCTGTTAACACTCTCGAGATTGAGCCTAAAAATTATCAGGATTTATCCTTTTTTATCTAATTTAAATTATTATTTTTGAAATTATTATTACTTAAATTATTATTATTTAAATTAATATTATTTGAATTATTATTTTTTAAATTATTATTATTTATATTATTGTTATTTAAATTATTATTATCGTGTTTCCCATCAGGGTCATGAGTAGTAATTCAGTGCTTGAAAAAAGTGAATTAGTGTTATATTTACCGTTTTAAAACAGTTAACACTCTCGAGATTGAACCTAAAAATTATGAGGATTTATCCTTTTTTATCTAATTTAAATTATTATTTTTAAAATTATTATTACTTAAATTATTATTATTTAAATTATTATTATTTAAATTCTAATTATTTAAGTTATTATAATTGTGTTTCCTTTCAGAGTCACGAGTGGTAATTCATTGTTTGAAAAAGGTGAATTAGTGTTATCTTTACCGTTTTAAAACAGTTAACAGTCTCGAAATTAAATCTAAAAATTATGAGGATTTATCCTTTTTTTATCTAATTTAAATTATTATTTAAATTATTATCACCGTGTTCCTCCTCAGGGTCACGAGTGGTAATACATTGTTTAAAAACTGTGAATTACTGCTATATTTACAATTTTAATAATTCATGTTAATGAAATACAGCAGAAAAAAAACCAGTGTCTTTTTTTGCGGTTAAGGCAAAATCTTTCAAACAAGCTCACTTCCAAACAATTTTTTTTTTCCTTTCAAATTTACACTTAGTTGCAGTTAGTAGATCTAAGCGAAATTTCTTTAATTTACAAAATAAAATATTAATAACTTTTTGAACATGAATGAAAAAAACTCAAATTACTTTTTTTGGATTTTATATTTTGGTACAAATATAATTTCGCTAATATGGCAGATCTTATTTAGTAACTATTAGACTGTTTTTTATAATTAAAATTTACCGAAATATACTTTTACTCGTAATTAAAGCGTCAGAAAAATTATTTTAAATGGACATAGGCGTCCCATCTGGGTCAAAGGGTCCACACAAAAAAAGAAAGAAAAAAAACTGAATTCCATAATTCATTTTGTTTTGAAAAATTACACTTCTGCTTTACTTTTTTATTTTGTAGTAAACACAGTCACCACAAGATGGCGCTTAAAGCGATGTACTTGTTGGAAATAGTTTGCATTCAAATGAGCGGAATGATAAATAGGAATAAAATGTTTAAACTGACAAGCTGTTTTACATTTATTTTTACATCAAAACACGTGTTTGCGTTCGGTATTTAACTTATGATTAAATTATGATCCCACCTGCCTCTTTAATTATGAAATAAGTAGATTGTTTACAAATACGGAAAGAATAATATTTGTGTCTCGTTTGCATATTTATTAGAATAATCGTGCTTTGTATGATATAAAAACCTTTTTCATTTTTATAAATATTTTTTAACGTGTTTCGCTGTAGAACAAACGTAGACACGTATGTTTATGTTTTTAATACTTTTTGTTTCTTATAATATTTATACACAGTGGTTTATATTGGTTGAAATCAGTGGTCGGAAGCTACTTTTTAGGAAAAACAATGTAGTGAGTAGTGCGATGCAAAAAGAACAGTAGTTTGTAGCGAGTCCCGGAAACTACTTTTAACGATAGTTTAGTAAAGAAACAAAGCTCTAACACAAGTAATGTTTTGAATTTGATGGGTAAAAATCTTCAAGGGCCAGTCAATGGATGCGATAAAAATGACCCTGTGGCTGCAGCTGACCGTTAACAGAAATACGTATTTAGAATTACGTATAACTAATATTTAAATCAGTCATTAAGAATAATAGATTATCACTTCCACCAGCTAATGTACACTCATGAAACATTGATGTTATTTAAAAGGAAGAGAACGTTTTTTCAATGCATTTAATTTCTTAGAAGAAATAAAAGAGTATTAAACGATTAAAAAATTTCAAGTATCTAATAATTTCGCATTTCTTAAATTCGATGAAATAATTCGCTGTCGAAAAAGTTGAAGATCAAATGAAGAAGTTCGAGAAAAAAAAATTTTTTTGGAATAACAAACTGGCTCATGTAAACATGAATAAATATTTATTAATCATTCCCTTTTATTTAATGTAATTTTTATGCATAATAATTATTATTTAATGTAATTTTATATTCAAAATCATTTTGAACATAGATGCAAATTTAGTTCTGCGAAGTTCGTCTCCTTAAAGTAGTGAAGTAGTTACAAAATTCCAAAGAAGTTTGTAGTCAACTATATTAAAAAAGTTCTGCAAAGTTCCTCTCCTTAAGGTAGTGAAGTAGTTACAAAATTCCAAAGAAGTTTGTAGTCAACTATATTAAAGAAGTTCTGCAAAGTTCCTCTCCTTAAAGTAGTGAAGTAGTTACAAAATTCTAAAGAAGTTTGTAGTCAACTATATTAAAGAAGTTCTGCAAAGTTCCTCTCCTTAAAGTAGTGAAGTAGTTACAAAATTCCAAAGAAATTTGGAGTCAACTATATTAAAAAAGTTCTGCAAAGTTCCTCTCCTTAAAGTAGTGAAGTAGTTACAAAATTCCAAAGAAGTTTGTAGTCAGCTATATTAAAAAAGTTCTGCAAAGTTCCTCTCCTTAAAGTAGTGAAGTAGTTACAAAATTCCAAAGAAGTTTGTAGTCACTTTATTAAAGAAGTTCTGCAAAGTTCCTCTCCTTAAAGTAGTGAAGTAGTTACAAAATTCCAAAGAAATTTAGAGTCAACTATATTAAAAAAGTTCTGCAAAGTTCCTCTCCTTAAAGTAGTGAAGTAGTTACAAAATTCCAAAGAAGTTTGTAGTCAGCTATATTAAAAAAGTTCTGCAAAGTTCCTCTCCTTAAAGTAGTGAAGTAGTTACAAAATTCCGAAGAAGTTTGTAGTAAACTATATTAAAAAAGTTCTGCAAAGTTCGTCTCTTTAAAGTAGTGAAGTAGTTACAAAATTCCAAAGAAGTTTCTAGTCACCTATATTAAAAAAGTTCTGCAAAGTTCCTCTCATTAAAGTAGTGAAGTAACTTCAAAATTCCAAAGAAGTTTGTAGTCAACTATATTGAAAAAGTTCTGCAAAGTTCGTCTCTTTAAAGTAGTGAAGTAGTTACAAAATTCCAAAGATTGTAGTCAACTATATTAAAAAAGTTCTGCAAAGTTCCTCTCATTAAAGTAGTGAAGTAGTTACAAAATTCCAAAGAAGTTTGTAGTCAACTATATTAAAGAAGTTCTGCAAAGTTCCTCTCCTTAAAGTAGTGAAGTAGTTACAAAATTCTAAAGAAGTTTGTAGTCAACTATATTAAAGAAGTTCTGCAAAGTTCCTCTCCTTAAAGTAGTGAAGTAGTTACAAAATTCCAAAGAAATTTGGAGTCAACTATATTAAAAAAGTTCTGCAAAGTTCCTCTCCTTAAAGTAGTGAAGTAGTTACAAAATTCCAAAGAAGTTTGTAGTCAACTATATTAAAAAAGTTCTGCAAAGTTCGTCTCCTTAAAGTAGTGAAGTAGTTACAAAATTCCAAAGAAGTTTGTAGTCACTTTATTAAAGAAGTTCTGCAAAGTTCCTCTCCTTAAAGTAGTGAAGTAGTTACAAAATTCCAAAGAAATTTGGAGTCAACTATATTAAAAAAGTTCTGCAAAGTTCCTCTCCTTAAAGTAGTGAAGTAGTTACAAAATTCCAAAGAAGTTTGTAGTCACCTATATTAAAAAAGTTCTGCAAAGTTCCTCTCATTAAAGTAGTGAAGTAACTACAAAATTCCAAAGAAGTTTGTAGTCAACTATATTGAAAAAGTTCTGCAAAGTTCGTCTCTTTAAAGTAGTGAAGTAGTTACAAAATTCCAAAGAAGATTGTAGTCAACTATATTGAAAAAGTTCTGCAAAGTTCGTCTCTTTAAAGTAGAGAAGTAGTTACAAAATTCCAAAGAAGTTTGTAGTCAACTATATTAAAAAAGTTCTGCAAAGTTCGTCTCCTTAAAGTAGTGAAGTAGTTACAAAATTCCAAAGAAGTTTGTAGTCAACTATATTGAAAAAGTTCTGCAAAGTTCGTCTCTTTAAAGTAGTGAAGTAGTTACAAAATTCCAAAGAAGATTGTAGTCAACTATATTGAAAAAGTTCTGCAAAGTTCGTCTCTTTAAAGTAGTGAAGTAGTTACAAAATTCCAAAGAAGTTTGTAGTCAACTATATTGAAAAAGTTCTGCAAAGTTCGTCTCTTTAAAGTAGTGAAGTAGTTACAAAATTCCAAAGAAGTTTCTAGTCACCTATATTAAAAAAGTTCTGCAAAGTTCGTCTCCTTAAAGTAGTGAAGTAGTTACAAAATTCCAAAGAAGTTTGTAGTCAACTATATTGAAAAAGTTCTGCAAAGTTCGTCTCTTTAAAGTAGTGAAGTAGTTACAAAATTCCAAAGAAGATTGTAGTCAACTATATTGAAAAAGTTCTGCAAAGTTCGTCTCTTTAAAGTAGTGAAGTAGTTACAAAATTCCAAAGAAGTTTCTAGTCAACTATATTAAAGAAGTTCTGCAAAGTTCCTCTCATTAAAGTAGTGAAGTAACTACAAAATTCCAAAGAAGTTTGTAGTCAACTATATTAAAGAAGTTCTGCAAAGTTCCTCTCCTTAAAGTAGTGAAGTAGTTACAAAATTCCAAAGAAGTTTGTAGTCAAATATATTAAAGAAGTTCTGCAAAGTTCCTCTCCTTAAAGTAGTGAAGTAGTTACAAAATTCCAAAGAAGTTTGCAGTCAACTATATTAAAGAAGTTCTGCAAAGTTCGTCTCCTTAAAGTAGTGAAGTAGTTACAAAATTCCAAAGAAGTTTGTAGTCAACTATATTAAAGAAGTTCTGCCAAGTTCGTCTCCTTAAAGTAGTGAAATAGTTACAAAATTCCAAAGAAGTTTGTAGTCAACTATATTAAAGAAGTTCTGCAAAGTTCCTCTCCTTAAAGTAGTGAAGTAGTTACAAAATTCCAAAGAAGTTTGCAGTCAACTATATTAAAGAAGTTCTGCAAAGTTCGTCTCCTTAAAGTAGTGAAGTAGTTACAAAATTCCAAAGAAGTTTGTAGTCAACTATATTAAAGAAGTTCTGCCAAGTTCGTCTCCTTAAAGTAGTGAAATAGTTACAAAATTCCAAAGAAGTTTGTAGTCAACTATATTAAAAAAGTTCTGCAAAGTTCGTCTCCTTAAAGTAGTGAAGTAGTTACAAAATTCCAAAGAGGTTTGTAGTCACTACAGTAAAAAAGTTCTGCAAAGTTCGTCTCATTAAAGTAGTGAAGTAGTTACAAAATTCCAAAGAAGATTGTAGTCACTATATTAAAAAAGTTCTGCAAAGTTCGTCTCCTTAAAATAGTGAAGTAGTTACAAAATTCCAAAGAAGTTTGTAATCAACTATATTAAAAAAGTTCTGCAAAGTTCGTCTCCTTAAAGTAGTGAAGTAGTTACAAAATTCCAAAGAGGTTTGTAGTCAACTATATTAAAGAAGTTCTGCAAAGTTCCTCTCCTTAAAGTAGTGAAGTAGTTACAAAATTCCAAAGAAGTTTGTAGTCAACTATATTAAAGAAGTTCTGCCAAGTTCGTCTCCTTAAAGTAGTGAAATAGTTACAAAATTCCAAAGAAGTTTGTAGTCAACTATATTAAAAAAGTTCTGCAAAGTTCGTCTCCTTAAAGTAGTGAAGTAGTTACAAAATTCCAAAGAAGTTTGCAGTCAACTATATTAAAGAAGTTCTGCAAAGTTCGTCTCCTTAAAGTAGTGAAGTAGTTACAAAATTCCAAAGAAGTTTGTAGTCAACTATATTAAAGAAGTTCTGCCAAGTTCGTCTCCTTAAAGTAGTGAAATAGTTACAAAATTCCAAAGAAGTTTGTAGTCAACTATATTAAAGAAGTTCTGCAAAGTTCCTCTCCTTAAAGTAGTGAAGTAGTTACAAAATTCCAAAGAAGTTTGCAGTCAACTATATTAAAGAAGTTCTGCAAAGTTCGTCTCCTTAAAGTAGTGAAGTAGTTACAAAATTCCAAAGAAGTTTGTAGTCAACTATATTAAAGAAGTTCTGCCAAGTTCGTCTCCTTAAAGTAGTGAAATAGTTACAAAATTCCAAAGAAGTTTGTAGTCAACTATATTAAAAAAGTTCTGCAAAGTTCGTCTCCTTAAAGTAGTGAAGTAGTTACAAAATTCCAAAGAGGTTTGTAGTCACTACAGTAAAAAAGTTCTGCAAAGTTCGTCTCATTAAAGTAGTGAAGTAGTTACAAAATTCCAAAGAAGATTGTAGTCACTATATTAAAAAAGTTCTGCAAAGTTCGTCTCCTTAAAATAGTGAAGTAGTTACAAAATTCCAAAGAAGTTTGTAATCAACTATATTAAAAAAGTTCTGCAAAGTTCGTCTCCTTAAAGTAGTGAAGTAGTTACAAAATTCCAAAGAGGTTTGTAGTCAACTATATTAAAGAAGTTCTGCAAAGTTCCTCTCCTTAAAGTAGTGAAGTAGTTACAAAATTCCAAAGAAGTTTGTAGTCAACTATATTAAAGAAGTTCTGCCAAGTTCGTCTCCTTAAAGTAGTGAAATAGTTACAAAATTCCAAAGAAGTTTGTAGTCAACTATATTAAAAAAGTTCTGCAAAGTTCGTCTCCTTAAAATAGTGAAGTAGTTACAAAATTCCAAAGAAGTTTGTAATCAACTATATTAAAAAAGTTCTGCAAAGTTCGTCTCCTTAAAGTAGTGAAGTAGTTACAAAATTCCAAAGAAGTTTGCAGTCAACTATATTAAAGAAGTTCTGCAAAGTTCGTCTCCTTAAAGTAGTGAAGTAGTTACAAAATTCCAAAGAAGTTTGTAGTCAACTATATTAAAGAAGTTCTGCCAAGTTCGTCTCCTTAAAGTAGTGAAATAGTTACAAAATTCAAAGAAGTTTGTAGTCAACTATATTAAAAAAGTTCTGCAAAGTTCGTCTCCTTAAAGTAGTGAAGTAGTTACAAAATTCCAAAGAGGTTTGTAGTCACTACAGTAAAAAAGTTCTGCAAAGTTCGTCTCATTAAAGTAGTGAAGTAGTTACAAAATTCCAAAGAAGATTGTAGTCACTATATTAAAAAAGTTCTGCAAAGTTCGTCTCCTTAAAATAGTGAAGTAGTTACAAAATTCCAAAGAAGTTTGTAATCAACTATATTAAAAAAGTTCTGCAAAGTTCGTCTCCTTAAAGTAGTGAAGTAGTTACAAAATTCCAAAGAAGTTTGTAGTCAAATATATTAAAGAAGTTCTGCAAAGTTCCTCTCCTTAAAGTAGTGAAGTAGTTACAAAATTCCAAAGAAGTTTGCAGTCAACTATATTAAAGAAGTTCTGCAAAGTTCGTCTCCTTAAAGTAGTGAAGTAGTTACAAAATTCCAAAGAAGTTTGTAGTCAACTATATTAAAGAAGTTCTGCAAAGTTCCTCTCCTTAAAGTAGTGAAGTAGTTACAAAATTCCAAAGAAGTTTGCAGTCAACTATATTAAAGAAGTTCTGCAAAGTTCGTCTCCTTAAAGTAGTGAAGTAGTTACAAAATTCCAAAGAAGTTTGTAGTCAACTATATTAAAGAAGTTCTGCCAAGTTCGTCTCCTTAAAGTAGTGAAATAGTTACAAAATTCCAAAGAAGTTTGTAGTCAACTATATTAAAAAAGTTCTGCAAAGTTCGTCTCCTTAAAGTAGTGAAGTAGTTACAAAATTCCAAAGAGGTTTGTAGTCACTACAGTAAAAAAGTTCTGCAAAGTTCGTCTCATTAAAGTAGTGAAGTAGTTACAAAATTCCAAAGAAGATTGTAGTCACTATATTAAAAAAGTTCTGCAAAGTTCGTCTCCTTAAAATAGTGAAGTAGTTACAAAATTCCAAAGAAGTTTGTAATCAACTATATTAAAAAAGTTCTGCAAAGTTCGTCTCCTTAAAGTAGTGAAGTAGTTACAAAATTCCAAAGAGGTTTGTAGTCAACTATATTAAAAAAGTTCTGCAAAGTTCGTCTCCTTAAAGTAGTGAAGTAGTTACAAAATTCCAAAGAGGTTTGTAGTCACTACAGTAAAAAAGTTCTGCAAAGTTCGTCTCATTAAAGTAGTGAAGTAGTTACAAAATTCCAAAGAAGATTGTAGTCACTATATTAAAAAAGTTCTGCAAAGTTCGTCTCCTTAAAATAGTGAAGTAGTTACAAAATTCCAAAGAAGTTTGTAATCAACTATATTAAAAAAGTTCTGCAAAGTTCGTCTCCTTAAAGTAGTGAAGTAGTTACAAAATTCCAAAGAGGTTTGTAGTCACTATATTAAAAAAGAGTTGTAGTTGAAGTTAACTTCATTTGTAACTAAGTAGTTGTTGTAAACTACCAAAATAATGTTGTTTTTCCGACCACTGGTTGAAATTAATTTTTGTTAGAAGGAAATAACATCCAGTATAATGGAGAAATTATAATTATTATTATTTTCTCTCTCTCTCTCTCTTTTTTTTTTTTTTGAAGGTGGAAACACACTATTCCAGTTAATGATGATAATTTGTAAAATATTATTTTGAATTATATATTCTAAAGCCTATCGGCGTTAGAGATACTTATACTATGACTTTTTTATTTTCTTTGGCGACAAAGTTTTGAAAAACAGTGTTAAGAAAAAATCCTAAGAAATTCTAATATATATTAAATGCTGCTTCTCCAAATAGTTTAAATAAAGAAAAAAAATATCTAATCTAATCATAATCATAATAGTTTGTAAAAAAAAAATGCAAAAATAAAAATTTAGCCTGAAATTTAAGATGGCGAGTGAATAGGCCTCTTAAAAGAACCGTGCCCAGCCCCTGAAACAGGTAAGTGTTTCTTAGAAAAATCCTTCATCTTATGTGCCAAAGATAAAGCATGTGAGTGAAGAAAAAAAGACGAAACATAATGATGGAGTTAGTTTACTATATTTATCTGATGCAAACGACAGGAAACGGACGCACCCGCTTATTTTACCTTTTCCGGCTATCAAATCAGTCCAACTGTCGCATCACCAGATCGGGGAACTGACAACTTTATGGAAATTTGTTTTGGGGTTGAGATTGAAATTCAGTCCTTTATTTGTGGCAGAGAAACTACAACACAGTTTCGCTTTGGTGCAACTGAAGATAAAAATATCTAATCATGGCTGTTGAGAAATGGCTCTTAGAACAAACAAACAAGTTAGAGTTTCTTTTTTAAGTGTTTACAAAGAGATTTTTTTTTAAATGCCTTACCGCCCTCGCGATGGTTCTGTTTTTTTTTTTTTATTTTTTAGACGTGATGCAGTAGAATTTAAGGTATGTTTATTATCTCGTTCCATTTTGACTTGATCTCGGTTTTTTTGGAATCATTCGTAATGAGAGAAACGTTACTTTTTTTTTTTGCTTTTTGAAGTTATACTTCTTATGCGACTTCCAACAAGGTTGCTTTAAACGTTTAACGCTACATTTTTATTGGCCGGGAAATCACGTGGTAGGATCCAGTTTTCCCTCATTCATTTCCTTATTGTTTTGGTTCTCACTAGCATAAAAATAATAAAAGTCATAAAAGGATTGTTGTCCCGCAGTGAACTGATCGTTAAGACACGTTTACCAGCAGATCACCGAAGTCAAGCATCACTGGCTGCTGTCAGTGTGCGGGTGGGTGACCACTTGGATCAGTCTGCGTAAGGACCGAGGGTGTGCGGTATTGGTCCTCGTTAAACTGTGCTACCGTAAAGTGCTGGACTTCGTACGCAGGTCGTCGGGCTACCGAAGCGGGGGTGCCATCCCCTCCGCAGAAGATCAAAATTGTGATGGCATGTCTTCGGATCATCCTCTGGGATGTTTCCCCGACCGTCGCCAATAGCCCATTGTGCAGTTCTAGTGCGATGTGAATTAACAACAACAAAAACAACAAAAGTATTGTTTTTCTATAAATACTTTTTTAGTTTGTTTTGATACACATATAATTTAATAGGGTAGTATTTTTTATTTTCAAATTTAGTGGATTTTTGTAATTGTATAAAATTTGAGTGAAAACAATCCCACGGACAATGCGACGGATTTAAGGTTATGTCAAGGTACGTCTCTTGTGAATATCAATTGATTGTTAGGTTTTCTCTTCTGAAATTACATTATGACGCATTCACATACATTATTAATACAAATACATTTTCCAGGGCGAGACGATGAGGCAATCACAAGCACTTCCACTTGTTCAAGAGGTCTACGAGTACGGAAAAATGCACAATATTACCGTGATTACAGAGCACGGAAGCGAGCGGAGCAGGAAAAAGAGTCGTTGAATAGAACTAGTGGTCCTTCTACGACTGCTGATTCTTCTACAATTAACTTCGCAGGTTGCGAAGTTTAACTTCTTCCGCGCGGAGGGACTCCTAGCACTATTTTTTTACAACTTTGTTTTTTAAGTAATTAAAAATTTTAAAGTTAGAGTTCGTAAATAAATTGTAGTTATGCAAGTTTTTCTTAAGGTTGTTTTTTGAAGGTTCCGTTGTTATGTGAAATGATGTTTTTTTGCGAATAATATGCAATTTTTGAGACTGCTGTGAGTTTTCAACTGTAGCCATGACTGTTAGGTCAAGTTTAGCCTATGTAAAGACAGTGCTGTCAACGTTTATTTTGAAAATGGAGCAAAGCGTTAATATTGAGAAAAGCCACAGTTTTGTAAAAATGAAAAGCGTTTCCAGTCCAGTTTTTTAATATTTAAAAACTTATTCTAATGCTGCATGACCTGGGCTCATAAAAACGTGCAAAAACTGAGAATACGGTAGAGATTTTGATAATTTTCATCTACGTAGAAAAATGTCGCCAAATTGGCGATTTTTGAAAAAAGTTTAATAAATTTTAAAATATTGAAGTTATTTGTCTATTCTAAAGATCAGATTATTTTTCACTGCAAGGCTTTATACATAGTTTAAAGTCATCGTATTGTTTCATATGTAAGGCACTTAAACTATGACTTTTTTTTATTTTCCTTGGCGGCAGAGCTTCAAAAAACAGCATTAAGTTTAATCACTTCAATACTTTTTTTTCTTTACTTGTAGAAGGTGAAGTGATACAAAAATGTGTTATTCCTTGATAGGCCAGTTCGTGGAACAAAAATAATTAGGGAAAATCTGGCATCAGTATCACTATCTAGACAAGTGAGGTATTGTTTTTTATGCATAATTTTTACGTTGAATCAAATGATACCAAAACTATGTCTTAAGGACTGATAGTCAAAAAGGTATACGGTATTTAGTAATTACGTTGTATAAAAAATACACTTTTAATCATACCTATAAACGCGTCTGAAATACCTATCTAGACATATGAGGTATAATTTTGGAGCTAATGTATTATCCTGCCAAAAACTTTCGCCAACATTATTACAAAGTAAGCTTAGTTTCTTCAAATTTTATTTGCACAGTAATTGATCATTAAGAAATAGATGAAATACAAATATAACTTACCACTTGCAAAACATTAGAAAATATTTAAGTTTGAGTCACTTTCACATTTATTGTCAGATTTGGTACAAATTGTTGACGGGTTAATAAGTAAGTATATATCTTTCCGTTAAATCGAGTGAAACCAAACAATGTCTATAGGATGAATAATTCATAAGTTATAATGTTTTTATGTATGAAAAGTACAGTGCTGTAATTATACTATCCAATCACTCTGATATTACTATATAATATATAAAATATCATACATAATATTACGCCGCATTGAATGATGCCAAAACTAACACGACAGAACTAATAGTTAAGAAGTATTGGCAGTTTCAAGCATAAGAATTATACTTTTTTAATCAAAGTATGAAAATAAAATTCAACATTCAGCAAAAATTAAGAACAAAATTAAATTTAAAAACAATAAGTCAAAAATGGAAAAGAAGAAAATCAAGCCGTTTGAAGAAATCCGTGAAGAAAAGAAAAAATCCGTAAATCCGTAGAAAGGCTAATGAAATCAGTTTGTGCTTACTGGTTTTATTTTTGTCTTAATAAAATTTTTTTGTTGAACAGCCGACCCAATTCTGAGTTTATGACAATCTATGTTCAACTCCGTAGCCTTTCACTCTGAACCCAACTCAGAAGACAAGGGAATTCCCGAATCAAACATTGGGACAAATTAGCCTTTTTGTAAGACTTTTTGGAAGGAACTAACCCGCATTTGCGTTACATGGAGAAGAAATCCTTCCATGGTTAGCCTGACGTCAAGGGGACTCTAACGCGTGATCCTTCTACCACATAGAATGTTTTACGTCGGCATTGTGGTCAGTGCGATCCGTGGCCATAATTCGCCCCGATATGCCCATCCCATCGCTACTGCTGGACTCGAACTTCGGTCACCTCATTGGACTTGCAGATCGAAACTGAATGGTGTTTTGAATAATCGTCTTTGTTTGATCCGGCAATCAAGCAGGTATTGATGTCTTCTACAGCCGCCTTCCTTAATAGTATTTTGTCACATGTGGATTATGTTTTTATTTATTTTTTTGCCTCAAATATCAATTTGTGATCTCTAGTATACAAAATGTTTGTTTTCTTTTTTGATTAAGACTCTAAATACCTATAATAAAGTTATCCTGTATTTTAACCTGCAAAACAGAATGAAGGAAATATTTCTCTAAGTATCAAAACATAAATGGCATTTTAAAATTGTCAAAAGAAACTGTTTTAGTTCTTTGTTTATTCATAAAGTTTCGATCGTTTAAAAACTTCTAGACTTCCTCCTGAATAAAAATCCTGTCTACTGCCAACAAAGCAAGTTCGAATAATGTTTGTTTGAAGTGTTATAATTTACGAGCAGTAGTCGCATTCATCTCCACCTTTTTGGCTTATTGTGATGAATTAAGGCATAAAAGGAACTCGAGAAAGATAAGTTGCAATCGCAAATGAAACTGAAGTTGGCGTTCCTTTTTTAAAACGAATGCCCCGTCAGAAAAAGGCGCCCACGTTTACTGATGCATTCTAAAGCGGGAAATCGACGACATGATATCATCTCTGCTTTGTTCCCAAAATAACGACTCATTCTTTAACAAATGAAGGCAATATAAGAGTTGCAGTAAAAAAGAAAAAAAAATTTTTTATACGACTTCTAAATATTGTATTATATTTTATTATCGACGTTGAATAACATGTTTGCATACTTGCTCGATGAAGTCGACATGTTTCAAGCCCTCAAAAATTGGCAACCATTCTTAAAACTTGCCAGTCATTCACGTCTGGTAAATCTTGAAAATGGATGCCTATTTTTGAGCGCTCGAAAAAGTTTCACTTTTACTACGATCTTCATAGTATTTGACACCAATGAAGTAATTCAACCAGTAGGAACAAGCTTAAACAAGATAATAAAAGAAAGGAGATAAATAAGAAACAGGTGTGAAGGGATTTGACGAGAATACTGGGATGCTTTTCTTTATACTAATATACATAATTTTTGTCACGCAATTTTATTCACGGTTATTTACAATTTTCAAAAATAAATAAAAAATATCAAACAGCAGCGATCGACAGGCAACGCGTGCAATGACGACGCATGCGCAGTGTTTACTATTACTCTTGAACACAGTTGAAAAGTGTGATGACATCCAATTAAAGCGCGCACGCCATCTAGCCCAAAACAACACCCATTTTGCCAATGGGTAATAAATGAAATAAAAATACCTATACGTCAGTCTCCTGGCCTTTTCCGAAACTTTTTCTCAATTTCTTTTTATTATTTATTTATTATTAATTTATTTAAAGTTTTTCTAACGATCTTTCAGTTATTAAAGTTTTTATTAAAAGTTTGTCCCGAAGCTTTCATGTCACTTTCCCATGGAATTTTTCAGTTCTTTTAGGAAAAAATGGAGAATTTTTAGTCTTGCATTTGCAACGCTGTTTATTCCCAACATTCTGTTGAACTGATTAGGCACATTGAAGATCTTATTTACCTGATGTTCTTATCATAGCTTTGAGGCTGTAAACTGAGGTAACAGTTTCTACTGTTATTCTCTTGTACGGATGGGATATTATTTATGAATGCACTTTAAAAAAAATTACATATTATAATGTGTAATTATGTGATGATAGGACAACTAATAGAACAACTTTCGTAAACTTCCATTCGTCTGGAGTAGTAGCGGTAACTATGGTTACAATGATTTAACTATTTCAAGTAGGGGCAGAACTGGACAGAACATACATACGGAATACTAAATAAAGAGATTTAGCACTTTCACCTATTATAGATTTGAAGTAACTGAGTATTTAGCAGCCAGTGGAAGTTGCACTACTGATATCGATCAAATAGAAGATTTTAAGCTGAACTCATTGAATTCAGTCCTCCAGGAGGCTTCGATGACCTTCGTGTGACCCCGAAGTTATTTATAGTTTGTCTATGTAAACAATTCCTCTAGTCATTCATTTGGAGTAATGGCGGTGATTATCAAAGTAGGGGTGTGGGCAAAGTAGGTTTCAAGTTCCATAATTTAAGACAGGTTTTGGCTATCGGGTAGGAAAGAAGCTCCCCTCTTTGAAATGAGCTTTTTATTATTTTCATAGCAGCAGACAGCCTTAGACTTTATGGCGAGGGGAGTTCTTTCAATAGGCAAACTACTATTTTCTCATTATTTGCTGTGTTCACTGTTAACGTTGAGCCAAATGGCCTCAAAATATACCGGATACAGTAACCTTGAAATATGGGTGGTAAAGGGTTCGCAGTGCCCCCTAGACTAGAAAAAAAAACATTCATAATAATCTTTAAGCACGATCAAGTGATAAATTTTAAACGCTGTCAATTCACTGAATTATAGAAAATGCAAGAAAGCGAAACACAGAAACGAAGGGGAAAATTTTTTAAAATAAATATTGAGTCCTGATAATCTTTTTTGTGTTAATAAAACATTGATTTCTTTTTTAATATTCAATTTTAGATAAGAAAGAATAGGAAGGATGAAAATAATACAAATAAAAGTTTTATTTACAGAAACTGCTTCATAAGACCCCCCAAAGCGAATCGAAGGCGTACAAGGTTCACAACAACTATTGAGATACCAGTTCTCAAGAGTTTTCTCTCTTATCTTTTCCATTGTTTCTTCTTCTCTTTATTAAAGAAGAACTCTTAGTTTAAATAAAATAAAAAAAAAGAAAGAATAAATATCGAGGAAGCGTGGAAAAAGTATAATAGATTATAAAGAAAAGAGAAGAAAAATTATTAAAATAAAATATTTAACAAGAAATTTATTTAAAAAAAATGGAAATAAAAAGCCGGAAAATAAAATACTGGACAAAATCAGTTCACGCGATTATATCCGCAAAATAAAGTGCGAATATAATCGGGATAAATCAGATATGATAACGTTTGCGAATATAATCGTGTGGGCTGATGACCAGATTATATCTTTTCATTATTTTATTTTCCGGCTTTTTAAATTATTTTCAATAAAGTTATTTTTTTAAATGTTTTAATTTATTATATTTTTTCCATGTTTTCTCGGGATTTTTAACATTATTTATGAATTCTATATACTTGTAGCTTATGCGCAATTAATAAAACTTATTATTATTTTTCTTAATTTTCCCCATTATTCTCTCTTTTCTTTTTATCATTATTGTGATATATATACATACATTAGGAACATCTATTTAAATACCACTTTTAATGAAATGAATAGAATTAAAAGAATATGTAGTACTATTTATTTATACAAAAAACAAATAGGTAAACTCATTCAAAATTTAATTAAAAAAAACAATAGATACCCAACTAAAGTAATCAAATTCTATAAAAAATCATTGAGTTAATTGTATATTATTGTAAAATAATTTACTAAAAAAATTTCTTTGTTTATTTATATAATTTTTGCCACGTGCAGATCCATTTCGGGCAAATCCGTGGCTAAAATTACGTACAAAACAGGTAATTCGTGTTTCTTTCTCTTTTCTATTTTATTTTTTTCTTAAATAAATGTTAATTTCTTAAAATTATTAATTTTATTTTATTTTATAACCGTCACTGAATAGCCGACCCATTTACGACTACTAATGGTGACCTCCGTAGCCTTGTAATTTTGAACCCAATCCAGAATCTCCTGGATTGAGTATTGGGAGAAATTTTGCCTTCGTGGAGGACTTTTAATGGAGCTAACCCGCATTTGCGTTACATGGAGAGGAAGACCACGAGAACCTCACACGGTTAGCCTGACTGCAAGGGAACTCTAACCCATGATCCGTCTACCATTGAGGATATTTCACGTCAGCACTGTGGTCGGCGCTAGACTGGGATTCGTATAGACTGGGATTCGAACCCGGTTCGCCTCATTTTAAGGCGAACGCGCTATCCCCTGAGCCATCGCAATAAACAAATAAACAAACCGTTCTTACTTTAAATTGCATTTTAAAAACTCGTTCTGTCCCGTAGTGAACTGATCTTAAAGACACGATTTCCAGTAGAACACCGAAGTCAAGCATCACTAGCTGCGTTCAGGAAGCGGGTGGGGGACCACTTGGATCAGCCCGCGTAGGGACCGAGGATGTGCGGTATCGGTCCTCGTTAAACTGTTCTACCGTAAAGTGCTCGACTTCACGAATAGGTCGTCGGGCTACCAAAGCAGGGGAGCCACCCCCTCTGGAGAGGATCAAAATTGCGATGGCATGTGTTCGGATCATCCTCAGGGATGTTTCCCAGACCGACACCAATAGCCTATTGTGCAGCTCTAGTGCGATGTAAATATGGTACCTACCTTTAACTTTCTCTCAAACCTTACCCAATTACATGTGAATCATATTTTGTTGATATGAAAAATGTTAGTGTTTCAGAGTATTAAAATGATAACAGTTACTTTTACATCAACTAGTGTAAAAAAAATAAAAAATAAAAAATCTTGGAGTTTGACAACACCAGGAACTATCCTAGAACCAATAGTTATCTGTGGTTCATTACTTCTCTAATTTGATGTTAAGTGGTTGCACCCATTTTCGGTGTTCAGTGTTGGACGTATCCTTGGGGTCTTGGTGTTGTGAAACGAGCAGCAAGAACCGAAAGTTTTCTGTGGTGTTTCATTACATCACTAATTACTACCATTTTTTGTGTGAAGATACACTGAAATTTTTTACAGTGTGCAAGGCAGTAAAATCATATTATGTACTTCTTTCGCATTAAATGTCTTGACGTTTTATAGTGGCAATCTAATAGTATCGCTAAAATATTTTAATTAATTCTTTTTTTGTTGATGATTTGCTTTGATAACTATTATATTACTTGAATAATTAGTAAGCAGACATTGATTGATATAGGAAGCACTCACTAAACAGTAGGACTTTAGAAAAATACTAAAAATCAGGTAAATTAAGTTGAAATATAAATTGAAGAATAAATTGATTGGAGGAAAAGTGGCAATGTGTATGTTCGCATCGGCGAGTGTTGCCCAATCATCAATCATTTCTAAGGCTAATCATTTCTAATTAATTTCAGAAAGCAAATCGAAAGTTGTTTTGTTGTTGTTATTACTAGTGCTATTTGCTAATACCAGCAAGCCCTCTTGAAATCAAAAGCAGGGAGTGCGTGTCTTATTTTTTCAGTCTATGGCCTAGAATCCGACTTCAGCTACATGTCTCACCCCGTTTTTACAGGGAGGACCCCCTCATGCTCCATTCACCCACCGATTGTATTATTGACCTGAACCAGAGAACGTTCATTATCTGATTAATTAATTTTATTTTATAACAGTCGTTATACAGCCCACCCAATTTTAAGTTTACGTATACCAATCTTCGATTCCGTAGCCTTGCTACTTTGAACCCAATGCAGAAGACAAGGGAACTTCTGGATCAAGTATTGGAAGAAATTTGCCTTTGTGCAGCTCTTTTTCGATGGAAATAACTTGCATTTGCGTTACATGAAGAGGAAAACCTACCACAGTTAGCCTGACGGCAAGGAGACTCGTCTACCACTGAGGATATTTCGCTTCAGCACTGTGGTGGATGCTAGCCGGATACGGATTCGATCGAACAGCCATCGCTGGCATTCGAACCCCGTTCACCTCATTGGAAGGCGAATGCTCTATTCCCCGAGCCTTCGTGGCTCGCATATAAAGACAATTGTGAAAGGCTATGATAGACTAGTTGGTAGGATGTTGGACTTATGTTCGTAAGAACATAAGCCCAACATCCTACCAACCTAGTTCGAGTTCTACCAACCATCTTACCAACCTAGTTCCTACCTAGTTCGAGAGTTAATATACTTTTAAAAACTACGGCTCAATTGTTATTTTTGAGAATTGTAAAAGATAAGAAAAGCAGCAAATGATGGAATGTTTCAACCAGAGAAGGATGGTACCAACTTTTAAACGAACCGTTACATTTTTTAATAAACCACATCTGTTACAATGGAAAACTGCAAAATGGTTTTGATTTCAAACAAGTGTTTCTAACATTTACATTTTAAGCTAAAATCTATCTAAGTATTTTAAAAAGGAATAGTGCTATATTTTCTTCTATAGCAGGGTGCTATTTTCCCTTTTCGACTGGAACGTGTTAACATATTCGGAACGAAAATTCCAAAAAAAAAAAAAAAGAAATAAATAAAAAGAAAAAAAAACGTTATCTTTATAAGCATGCGACTTTCATCACGAAAATAGCTCGAAAAGAATTGAATATATGTGTTGGTGATGAAAGATAAATAGCTAGCTAGGGTCCCTAAGATTACAAAGCGCTTTTCGTAGTTTCCAAGAAAAATATATTAGCGCAATTCAGATCTCAGCTTCTTCGGGCACTTTTTATTCAGGTGTTAAAAATCACACATATTAAAGAGAAAGGTAAGCAATACAGACATCAAGGAAAACGCAGAAACAAGGTCAAATTTAAATATTTGGATTGAAAATTGTACGTTGCTTGGTTATGTTTTGCTAATGTATGTAATCAATTTTAAAGGATTTTAAGGCGTTATTTTCCGGAGCGATTAAGTTATCACGGAGCATTATAATCGTGAAATTTTTCTCTGTTTCGTGAATTCATCTACTGATTTGATAAGTGTTAGTGAAAAACTGCTAAGCCGTTGCGAGTATAATAGTTTAAACATCGAGTTTAATGTGTAAACAAGCCACATTTAAGAAAATAATACCGAAATTACCAATGTTCTACGAACACTCAGTCTTCACACAAAACAACTCTTTTAATATGTTATTTTCATAACTTCTGCAGATTTTTTTTTAAACCGTCGTTGAATAGCCGACCCAGTTTTATGCGTTTAAGACTACTAATGTGCAACTCCGAAGCCTTGTAATTTTGAACCCAATCCAGAAGACAAGGGGAACTCCTGAAATTTGCCTTGGTGGATGACTTTTTGATAATAAGTTATTATTCGTATCGACTGGGCTTATATTATAACCTTCGTTGAAAAGACGACCCAATTTTGGATTTAAGACTATCAATATTCAACTGCGTAACCTTGTCATTCTGAACCTAATCCAGAAGACAAGGGATCTACCTGGATCTAGTATTGGGAGAAATTTGCCTTCGAGGAAGGACTTTTTGATGGAGCTAACCCGCATTTGCTTTACATGGAGAGGAAGACCACGAGAACCTCCCACGGTTATCCTGACGGCAAAGCGACTCTAGCCTATGATCCGTGTACCACTGAGGATATTTCACGTCAGTACTGTGGTTGGTTCAAGCCGGATGCGGAATTCATATCGACCAGCCATCACCGGTATTCGAACTCGGCTTACCTAATTGGAAGGCGAACGCTGTATCTCCTCTACCATCGCGGTTCAATTAATGAACTTTAAACCATTAGATGTTATTTAAAATAATTATTACTGTTTCGTCAATCAACTATGTCCACAGTTTTATTGATTTAGTCACTGAGTTTCACCAAAAGAAAATCGATCATTTTTGGTTCCATAGCTGCTGATTTAGGCTTTAGCTAAGTCTTCTGTGTTGATTCTGAAAATGGCTCAAAATATTACAGAGAAGAGAAGCAGTAGCTTTGTGAAAATAACCAGAATTTGTGATCTAGTTTTTTAATACTTAAAATGTAACTCCCATGCTACATTCGCTGGGCGCATGAAACTCGCAAAAACTAAAAATTATTCATTAATTCTGATAATTTCCATTAGTTGCGAATTTCATTTCATCTATGTTGGAAAAACTACACCAAATAGGCAATTTTTTAAAAATAAGTTTAATAACTTTTAAAATATTTAAGTCATTTGTCTCATGTAAAGCCTACATAATTTATTACGCCAAGATGGTAGAGTTTAAAATTATACCTTTGCCTTACGTGAAAGGCATTAAAACAGTTTTTTTTTTTTTTAAATTTGCGAAAAAGCGTTGAAAAATACTTCGATATTCTTGGTTATGTTTTGATAATGCATGCCATTGGTTTTGAAGTCATCATCTTTAAACGTGATTTAGATTATAAATTATGGAAAAATCATAAAAATGACCATAACTCAAAGAGGTTAAACATAGAAATTAATGAAATCGGTGCACATAATAATGTATAAAATAACATGAAAATTATTAACATAAAACGTATAACATCAGCATAACATGAATATTAGCATGTGTATGAAACGAATAAATCAGAGGTGCCAGTTTAGATTAGAATAAAAAAAGTACCTTTAGTACCTCTAACAGCGATGCAACACATGTGTGATGCTTTAAATTATGTGATCTACCAGTTCCGTTGGAAGTGCGACTCATTGTTTTTGCAAAGAAGTTACAAGCGTGGCAAGGGTCTGAAGAGGAGGATTGAGAGCAGTTACACGTCTTCCTAAAGCATCCCAAGCATGCTCGTTAGGATTCAAGTCCGGTGATCGAGCTGGCCTCTGCAGGCTCTGAATTGTTTGCTCTTGAAGTTAATCATCCGCTATGCGAGCCCTGTGCGGCGTTATGCTTACTAACTTGCTTTGCCATGATAAAAAAATGTTAAGAGCAACGATGTTTAAATCCTGTTTCTAATAATTCAATTGAACATTATATGATTGCCTCTTAAAAATGCCAAATAATGAATATCAAAAAAATATGAAAAGTACTTTTAAAAAAAATTCTACGTCAAAGGGCTACCCTTTGAATTGTTTACGAAGCGAATTGGTTCGCTATAAATTTGAAATAAAGAAAATAATTCACACAAATTTTAAAAGTTTTTCAACACCAAACTTGGATAGGTATTTCACAACAATTTTTAAAATGTTGAGGTGAGGAAGCAAAAAAAATTAATGTAACTTACTGAAATGTGTTTGAAGTTTTCTATTTTAATGTCCTGGCAAAATTTCCTAACCGTAAGAGATTAACTGAAGCAAAATCCAAACCTGCGTAAAATTAGAACTCAGAAAGCATTTTCACTTTTAGTTCTAGATGATTTTAATGGTCGCATAGATTGATGATGATATCTCATATTCAAAACCCTACAGACAAAACACATTAAGTTTAAAAGCGATCGCTTCAAAAAACATTAAAATTTTCTAAAATTTCTGAGACCTACCCTCTGAAAGTATCGGAGAACATAAAAATTATTGATGCAGGGAACAATATATATGTTCCATTTGTTGGTTGGAAAAATCTTGTTTTGTATTTGGTTTTGAAACTTATTCGATCCGTTTTTATAAATTTTAAAACAAAGACACGAAAAAACTATTATCCAGATAGTTGAATCTTTTGAATTTTTTAGTACTTTTGAACAGAAAATTCTCAAATGACTGATTTAAGGTTGGTTGTAATAAAAAAAATATTTCAGTTTTTGCACACTTTTTTTTCCATCAAAAAGAACGTTTTATGCTTGTTAAAGCATCAACTTCTTCGTAATAGTTATGTACAGAGAATATGTCATAATGTGAATCAAAAAAGAAAAAATAGCAACATGAACGCATTGAAAAAGAATCATATGTGCAACTGAATCTGTATTAAATAAATAATTCCAAGAAACTGAAGAGGTAAAATATGACTTGATTAAAAAAAACTTCATTTGCTTCAAAACTTGGAAATAACAGTTGTCATGTTTCATTAAGAAGCTGTGGAAACTTAGCTAATCCAGTAAAATATTTATTCTTCAATGCACAAAATAATGAACAGCGCATCCTCTGGATGGTCTGTTCATTCATTCAGGATAGCATCCTGAATATTCCTGAATAGCATCCTGAAATTTCCTATTGATCTAATGATCGGCTCTTTTAGGATCACGTTTTAGGACTCAATTTTAATGGTTTGAGAAGGTGACGTCAAATGTTCTAATTTACTAAAGCAGGTGATAATTTAGTTACGAAATCAAACACCAAAACAGACTTTCTCGGAATTAACATACTCTTTTTTCGACGCTTAAGCTGTGGAAACTTAGCTAATCCAGTAAAATATTTATTCTTCAATGCACAAAATAATGAACAGCGCATCCTCAGGATGGTCTGTTCATTCATTCAGGATAGCATCCTGAATAACTATTGATCTAATGATCGGCTCTTCACGTTTTAGGACTCAATTTTAATGGTTTGAGAAGGTGACGTCAAATGTTCTGATTTACTAAATTTAGTTACGAAATCAAACACCAAAACATACTTTCTCGGAATTAACATACTCTTTTTTCGACGGATTCGAATTTCTGACTTGCGAAATATAGGGGGTAGCCACAATCTGGGAAATATGGTCCCCATGCACCTTAAATGTTAATTTTACTTTATGTGTATTTCACTATGTATCGAGAACTCTTCAAGCAAATTGGAAAATTTTTTGCACACTATTATAAAATTGGTTCATTCAAAGATAAATTCATACAAAGAAATAAAATTTAGTAAATACATATTTATTATTTTTTTAATATTTTGCTTAATAATAGTCGAAAAATGTTTGCACTATAAGGTATGCAGCTTTTTACATCGTTTTAAAGAATGCAATTTTACAAGGCGAAATACAAAATATCAGTGAAATCGATTGAATAGTTCCTGAGAAATTGAATGTTTTAAAATTTTTTAAGAAAGTCGCATTTTTTGAAAATTCTATTCCTTATGAACTATTGTACCGATTTCACTCAAATAATTGCTATCGTTTCGTGACCTCCTGCCAAAAGCACAAAAGAAACTTTTTTTTTTAGAATTAAAAAAAAAAAAAAACAATGAAAGAAAAACTACTCAAAGGGTAGCCTCGGGCACTGCAAATTTATTTTTTAATTTTGAAGTTCAAAAACCCCTTGGTGTCTTGGCGATTTTAGTTAGGGTGCAGAGATGAGGAAATATCGGTACCTGTTCCAAGTGCCTAGCTTTAAATGATCAAAAGGCCAAATTTAAACTTCGGGTATATATGATCTGATAAAAATCTGTATTTGAAATTATAATCCAATCAAAGGAATGTAAGCGTTATTTTAAAATCCACATGTATGTTGTTACTCACAAAGTTAATTTTGAAACAGAATGTTTTGTTGAGGAAATCAAATCAATTGAAGCATCGCTTTACACGTCACACAAGTAGTGGAAATAATAGAGAAAAATACCGACAAAGAGATTAGAATTCCTGGGGGGTAAATGGTGACGTCAGGAGTGAAATTGATACACTGTTTATCAAATCTCCGATAACGGCTAGTGTGATTTATTTTAATCAACAAAGTGGCAGCCAATCGAAAACACTCAATACCTCGTTAAACTACAAAGATGGTGGAAAAAAAATTGTAAACATCACTCCTGATTGCGTATGCTTTAATGTTTATTTTACTTATATGGCATGTGATACGGGGACTGCTCATAAAATAAATGCATGTGAGTTTTAAAGGTAGTGACCTATACCATTTCAGCTCCAAACGACCTAACCATAACTAAAATTTTAACAGAGAATGAAAGAATATAAAAGTGCGATACAGTAGGTAAAATAATAAAAAAAACAATTTGTTGTTTAAAAAAAGGCATAACAAATAAAGCTATTAATGTACTTGGAAATGTGAAAACTTAATTTGTTTCAAAAATTTTGAAGCTAGAAAAAAACCACATATTTCAAACGCACGATAATAGGCTCCCATTCTCAAGACTCACGAGACGTCGTGATTGAGAAAAACATAGCAAATCAAAAAAATTTCTCTCTCACGTCTGGTCTAGGTTCAAATTTCAAAAATGGCTGATCGGACTAAATTTTACTCACACCGATCACAATCCTGACGTAAAATATCCTCAATGGTAGATGGATCATGAATTAAAATCCCCTTGTCGTAGGCCTCTCCGTGTAACCCAAATGAGGGTCAGTTTCATCAAAAAAGTCCTCCACGAAGGCTAATTTGTCCCAATGTCTAATTCGGGAGCGTCCTCAATGTACCTATTTGTACCTAGTACCTATTTTTTTCTCGCTAAATGTAAAGCCATTGCTTAAAGAGTGCCCGAAAAATATGGAAATGGCCACATATCTCGAGAGTTACACTTCTGGTAATAATTAAAAAAGTCTCAAGTGAAATATTTTCAAATAATATATTCAATTATATAAAACTTGACCCTTAATCTCCTGAGGGAGGGTTGAGCCTTAACCACCACGCGATACTTTTTAAATCTTAAATAAGAAACACCTATTTTTTATTTCAGATTTGTAATCTCTGAAAAAAAAAAGGTCAAATCGACCTATAGGCTCTTGTATATAGGTTCAGTTCCCTTTTAAGAAAAAAAGCTAATTAAAGCTATCTTTAAAAAAAAATTTTTAATCCTTTTAGGATGAAAGGTTTGAAACTGAAATATTTTTGCTTTATTGAAAAAAGGTTTTTAGTAAAATGAAAACACAATAAAAAGAAAATTCGGTATGCTTTCTGGGATAGAGCCCAGGACGAGAACTCGAAGCGTTATCATTCATTCACAGGTCTTTTAGAATTAATAAAAATATGGTTTGAAAAATGATCTGATTAATCAGACTCGTTCAAGAAATAAATATATTTTCCCTTCAAATAAGATAACCCGATTTCTTTAAATTTTCTTTTCATGTGTGAACTTTTTAAGTGTAAACTTATCCTTTTTTTTATGTAATGATTGCTAATATTATTATTCTGGAATCGAGGCAATGACCTAGAAGAACAGGAAGACAAGGACGTATTTTCAGTACAAACGTCCTTGCCTCTTTCAAAGGACAACAGATAACTTTTTATTGCAACATCCAATAAAAAAGAAAACAAGGCATCGAGATTAAAAATGAAGCTAATTTATTTATTTCCGGGAATTAATAAGAAACGGAGGTTCATATAGTGTTGAATTTTGATTATATAATGCTCGAAAATATAATTTTAAAAAGAAATAATACAATGATGCAAATAATTTTAAATTCTAATTTCACCTGCATTTTATACATAAATTTATGAATTGAATACAGTTCATCACAAGTTTAAAAGGACCCCTTATCGCAGGAGAAACTTTTCATGGGTAATATCATTTTATCTTTATTGATATCTTAATTTTAAACTTTAGAGAAAAAATATTTCGGGTAGCCTAGAGCTGCGGTTTGCTATCGTATTTTACTTTTTTATCAATTTCTTTTTTTAAACTGTTGATTTATGATTCTAAGTATTTGTTGACATTTTGTTTTCACTTTGTGACCCTACTTTCGTTTCAGTTACCAAAAGCAGCGAAAATTCGAAATATTTTATTAATAGCTATCAAAATTATATACTTCTATTACTGCTTCCATTAATAGCTATTAAAATCGTTTCTTGAGCTAACGAAATCGTTTACTGAGTAAACGATTCGACAAGTAACAAACATTTGCAAACGATTTGATAAACATCAAAATTTCGAAATTGTTTTTTAAGCAAACGATTCAATAAACAGCAAACATTTGAAATCATTTTCTGAGCTAAAACTTTTATAAATAGCTAAAACTAAATCGTTTCTTGAGTGAACGAAATCGTTTTCTGAGCAGACGATTCTACAAAGCAAAAATTGAAAAATGTTTTCTGAGAAAAAGGTTCTATAAATTGCGAACATTCAAAATCGTTTTCTGAGTAAACGATTATTTCTATAAATTGCAAAATTTTAAAATAATTTTCTGATTTTTAAATAGTGTTTTTGAAAAGATAAACAAATAAGTAAATAAATAAATAAAATCTATCATGATATTCGAATTTTTTTTCTCTGTTGTTTGTAGATTTAAAAAAAAGATGGCTAATTTGGACGAATTTTTTTTAGGGAAGTTGGGATGAAAAAGTTTTTGATGTAGAATTCCTCATAAAAACACTACTTAAAAAAAAGTTGTGGATTAATATTGAATAAGAAATGATTTTCTTGCTTTGAGAAGTTTCATCTTGTAAACAAAGACATAATTAGAGTAAAAAATAAGAATAAAAACATAGAACAATTAAGCAAGTACAATTGCAAAACTACTTCAAATATTTACAGTTACCCTATCAATTTGATGCATTTTTTTTTTAGTTAATTAATGCCATGATATTTCTTCTGGAAATTATCAGACCATTTTGTCTGTTATTATAGCCTTCTCAAAGTATAGCTTCCGGTTAAATAATAAATAATATTCCATCAAATACACATCCATTTGCTTAATGGTAAATGTATCGCTCAAATGATCTCGATATGGAGATTTATGTAACACGGTCCGATTTAATGATACGAAGCAGAAGCGATTGTCGCATTATCGTTGCCATAAAAAGGCAAAAGGGCAAAAGATAGGCAACTCTTTTTATGATCTGTAAATGGTTGCGAATATCCTGTGTTCTGGGTGGTATTTTCTTCAAATCTTTTTTTTTCTTTCCTTTCCTACTTTTATTAGCTTATCCTATCACGAGAGAAAGACCTATCTGGGGTGACCCACTTGGTGGTATTTCATTTCAATTTTTAGTTGAAATAATGTGTTTTTACGGACGACTAGACCTACTTTGTTATAGGGGCATAAAAATATGTCATAATTAGGTAACTGATTGCACTCAGTCAATTTCGTTTAGTTTCAGTTTTTAGTTGAAATATGGTTTTACAGCCTACTGAATGCATAAAACAATAATTAGGCAGATGATTGCGCTCAGTCAATTTCATTTAATTTCAGTTTTTAGTTGAAATGTGCTTTTTTACAGCCGGCTTCAATTTAATTTCGGATTTCAGGTGAAGTTGCGTGTTTTAACGAAAGACTTAAAAAATGTCATAATGCCATAGTAGGTTGTATTCGCTCAAATTAATTGAATTTTAATTTTTAATCGAAACTATGTGTCCTTAAATAAAAATATGCTTTGTTACTAGGTTATTATATGGGTTAAAAGCCTTAATTTAATGGCTGATTACTTTCAGTCAATTTAATTTCAGGTTTATGGTGAAATGTGGTTTTACAGTT
This sequence comes from Parasteatoda tepidariorum, assembly GCF_982258835.1. Taxonomy (NCBI): domain Eukaryota; kingdom Metazoa; phylum Arthropoda; class Arachnida; order Araneae; family Theridiidae; genus Parasteatoda; species Parasteatoda tepidariorum. The sequence continues at coordinate 91,643,329 of NC_141763.1, read as the reverse complement.
GACAATACATAGTTTGCTATGAGGACAAGCGTGTTATAATTAGGTAGCTGATCACGCGTTTAAATTTAGATACAAATTAATTTTCAGTTGAAATATATTTTATTGAAAACTAGACCTCAATTTGTTAGAATCAAAAATATGTCATAATTAGGTAACTGTTGACGCACAATAAATTTTATTTATTTTCAGCTTTTAGCTGACGTGCTTTTTTTATCTATTTTTTTTTCATCTGACAAAACGTACTTAATAACTTCATAATTAGATGGTTGATAGCAAATTTAATTTCACTTTTTATTTGAAAAGTTGTTTTACGAGTGACTAAACGTTGTTTGTTATGCCATAAATAGATGGTTGATTGAGCGCATTCAATTTAAGTTGATTCCAGCTATTTTTTAGTTGAAATGTGTTTTTACAGTCGACCAAAAGTAGTTTGTTCTGGGTACAAAAACACGCTTTAATTAGATTGACTGATTGCACGCATTCAGTATATTTTGATTTCAATTTTTATTTGAAACAACGTGTTTTTAAGGATTATAATTATTTTGTTACAGGGAACAAAAAGTTTTTAATAATTAGATATGTGATTGCACCCGTTCAATTTCGTTTTAATTTTCATTTGAAACTATACGAAAGATTAGGCATAGTTTCTTAGAAAAAAAACTATGCCACGATTAATAGGTTGAGTCCATGCAATTGACTAGATTTTATTCTAACTCTATTTAAAAAAGATTTGTTTTTGCTTAAAACTAGTCATAGTTTGTTGTTGGAAACAAAGGAACAATAAATAACAACAAACAAAGTAACAAGACAAACAACCAAAAATTAGATAACTGATTGCGTGGATTTATTTTAATTTTATTCCTAGTTTAATTAAAAATGTGTTTTTCCGGACTAGACTTAGTTTGTTGTTGGAAAAAAAGCAAAAATTAGATAACTGATTGCACGTATTTATTCAATTTTAATTTCGAATTACATCTCTTAACAGAAGATTAGACGTAATTTGTAATTGGAAACAAATATCTATCATAACTAGATAATTAGATTGGCTTAATGCGAGCAGTTATAAAAGGGTAAACTATATGCCATTAAAAAGTTAAATTAAGGAAACGGGTTGAATAAAAATATGTTTTAAAGTAATGTTAAAAGGATACCTCAGAAACCAAAGTAAATTTTTTTGAAAATTTAATAGGACTTTCTACAGTTTAGTAAGTAAATTAAAATGTTTCTGTAACATTATGAACTTTTGTTGCTTATTTCAAATGTTTTATATATAGAGTGTGCTCTGTTCAGTAATAAAGTTAAAACATTACATTTATGAGAACTCACAAGAAGTCTACTTAATTATTTTCTTGTTTAGAAGACAGTATGAAAAAAACATGAAACAGCACAGTTCGATTACTTGATGAAGCATATAGATCATAGACCTACTATTTCAACTCTATGATATAGATTGTGAGATTGTAAGGTTATAAAAACAGAAACAGAGACTCCTCCTTATCGAAAACTAGTTGGATGAGGATCGACCGACGAATCGGAAAAGGGGGCTAACATTTTAGATCTACTGTTCAGCTCTATCGAGAATTCTTCCAGACATCAGAATCGCGTGGTGGGGGTTACTGTGGTAACTAAGATAAGTCACTCAAAAAAGGGATATGAAGTTACCCACTAAGTTTAGATTGGAAATCACATGTCATTTCTCTAAGTTATCAGAAATGGTTTCAGTCGTATCCAGGGCAGCAGACATCCCCAGGCTTTTAGTCGAGAGGAGTGGACAGTATCTTGAACTCGACTCTCAACGAATCTCGGGGACCTTTTCCAGGGTTTGGTGAAGGCTCGCCAGTGACCGGGACATAATGGGTGTTACCATTTGTGATGCGTCTGTACATTTCTTGTACATGATTTTACAAGAACAGAAATTTTATATTCTCTTTAACTCTAGTCTCGTTACTTTCTTTGCCAGCACTTCTTTTGACTTTCTTGGGTCTGCGTTTTGACGTTTTCACACCCACTTTTCTCTTTAATGATACGTTAGATTTCGATAACATTTTAGCCCCTCCTCCTCTCAAATAATAATTTGTGAGATCTACAAGGTATGAAAATGATTCAGAAATGATATTGAGTTTTTAAATATGTTTTATTTGAATATAATTGCAATTCAATAGAGCCTTCTTTGAAATATTTCCCTTGGGAAACTATACAACGTTGGTGACAATTTTTTTTTCTATCCTCGCAGCAGTACAAGATCTGGATCAGCCATCATCAGGTCAGTTAGAATCTTTTAAATGTTTTTCAGTGTCCAAAAAAAGAGAAGAGAACAAGATGAATAACACTAAAGTCCAGTGATTGAAGAGGTTAAGAGGTGCTACTGGAATGCGTTTATGATTAGCCTGAAGCACATTTATCGATATTGCTGTGTGGCAAGGCACATCGTTCTCGTTGTTTGGTCCCACCTACGATCCAATTCATTTTTCAAAATCTGATGATGTCATACCCTTTCAATTATTCCCGGATCATTCCAACCGTCAATAAGTGATCTAAAAACTAAAGATCCAGGACTTTTTCAATATCGCTATCGCTTCTTGCAGATGAAGTCCTTTGGCTGCATGATTCATCTTCTCTCGACTCTCCTCCCTCTGAAAAATCCCACCAGCCACCGAAAAACCTAGGCGAAGCACTGTTTCTATCGGCCTGCTTTAACTTTGCAAAAGTTTTAGTATTCTGTTTCAAAATCTGATAGCACACCGTTGCGCTCCATTAATGTCAGTCATTTTTCGAACGCACTACAAAAACCAATTTTACAAGAGAGATGTTTTCGGATAACCACATTAATCTACCGACTTGACACTTGTGCTCAACGTGTATGAGAGGTTCACCAACCACCCCTCCAAGTTGGGTGGAAATCAGGATTGCTATATCGAATGTTACATTCCCAGTTTCGTTACCTAAGATTGTTTTTCGAACAATCCGTCGTAATATAAAATGATACTTTTTGGGGGAATAATATGCTATTTTTGTAACTGCTGTGAGTTTGCAACTGTTACTCAGGACTGATAGGTCAAGTTTAGCCTATGTAAAGACAGCGCTGTCACCGCATACTTTGAAAACGGTGCAAAACGTCAATGTGGAGAACAGCCCAAGTTCTGTGAAAATGAAAAGCGTTTGTGGTCTAATTAAAAGCTTACTCCAATGAGACATTACCTGGGCTTATAAAAGTTTGCAAAAAATGATAATACGGTAGTGATTTTGATAATTTTCATCTGGGTGAAAAAATGTCGCCAAATTGGCGATTAAGAAAGTTTAATAACTCTTAAAATGTTCAAGTTATTTGTTTGTTCTAAAGACCATATAATTCTTCGTCGCAAGAGTTTAAAATAATCGCATTGCTTTAAGTGAAAGGCACTTAAACTATGGCTTTTTAATTTACTTTGGCGACAGAGCTGCGAAAAATAGCATTAACAAGATTTTTCGAAGCTCTTTCGCCAAGGAAAATAAAGAAGCCGCAGTTTAAGTGTCTTGAAGCAAAATTACAAAATTAAACTGTATATGCCATCCTGTTTGTAAAGAATTATCTGCGCTTTAGAACGGGCTAACAACTAAAATATTTTGAAAGTTATTAAGCTTTTTTAAAAATCGTCAATTATGCGACATTTTTCGAGGCCGATGAAAATTATCGAAATCACTGTCTTGCTCACCCTTTTTTTTCTCTTGCAAATTTTTATGAGCCTAGATAATGCAGCAGTGGAGTAAGTTTTTAAATATTAAAAAATTAGACTTCAAACACTTTTCATTTTCTGAAAACTGTGGCTTTTCTTCATTTTGCGTCATTACCGGAATAAGCATAAAGGGTGCTGGCTAAAGATTGACTAAACTTGAACAAATAGTCATGACTAACTGTTGCAAACTCACATCAGTTATGAAAATAGAATATTATTCGCAAAAATGCATAATTTCATGCGACCACAACACCTTCGAAAAACAGCCATAACTAGGGCTGCGGTACTCCAGTTGACAATTGAACTCCGGTTCAGATAGGGCTGTTATTGAACCATGACTCCGCTAAGACCCAGCGAGTACATGCGATGTACGTGCCCGTAAAATCTGTGGAATCAAAATTACCTGCGATTTGTCGCTGAGCAGTACCATGGGTGCTGTAATCTGTAGAAAATTGCCTTCGCCTTTAGATCTATGTTTAAAGTGAGGAGGTGGCCTCACGAATGAGTGGTGCTGCCATCTATCCGTGGGGGTTTTGAGACGTGGGGGGGTGCTAAGCTCAAAGGAGCTCATTTCCCTCCTTCGGCGCTTTCTTGTCAAACTAAAGGCCCATCTTCCTGTCCTAAACTGCTAAAAGGTCAATGATTGGCGAGCTTGGCTCGATCAAGTGTCATTGGAAACCACAAAATCGCATTTAACTTCTTTTGATCAGGATTTTAAAAATAAGCATTAAGGGTGGTGAATGCGTAACACCCTCGTATTGTACATTCTGCGAACACATGTGTTGTATGTGTCTGTTTTTGCATCGTGCATAGGTAATTAAAGTTCGGTTAATAAGTAGTTTTAATTTTTGTACAAAATTAAAATTTTTTAACATTGTATCACTTGCTTAGAAACAATTTTTCTAATTTCTCTATGTCATAAAAAAAGTCATGCTTATCTGTTCGTGTCTCATTTTTCAAGTGACCATAAAAAATGACTCTTTTTTTTCTTTTCTTTTTCAGCAAGAAGAAAATCTAACAGGGACACATTAATTTCCTTTTAATCCGTAACAACTTAATCCCTAGTTGAAAGACGAGGCACACTGGGTGGTTTTTAATCTTCCAATTTAGAAGTCTGTCTTACTCCTACCCCCCTATTTCATCCGTCGGACGTAAAGGCGCTAAAAATATTTATGCTCTCTAAAGAACTAAAAGAAAGAAAAAATAATTTTCCTCCTCATTCTAGGTGCCGACTTCTTACAGCAAAGGTGTCATAACATGCTACAAAAGTCGTGGATTTGGAAAATAAATAGGAATTACTGCCCCATGGTGCAGACGGCGTTTGGAGAAGTTAAACGTGATAATTATATGCGGCAACCTACCGATTCAAACAGATTCATAATGTGATTTTGAAAAGTGGGAAATCTGCTGATTTCGTTCTTTTCTTTCGTGAGTTTATGATGGAAAACCGTGAAGTTTCTAATTTTTTTTCGTGGTTATACTTTCTCTGAAAAGAACTGTTTGAAGAAAAATATTTGATTTATATTACTTTCGTAACTTAACGAACATTGTTTGCTGTGTATGACACTATCTAGTGAAAAAAAAATTTGTGGGGGATGAAAAAAAAAAGGGATAAGTGTCACAGAACAATGAAATTCCTTCGAATATTTCTCGATGAGCGCGGAATTTTCTGACATTGAAATAAAAAAACAAACATATTTTTTATTCATATAGCACGTATGAAGAATATAATCTTTCGTTCAATCATTTGTTTAAGTCAACTCATTTAATGATTAATATTTTTTCATTGCTTATTTATTTATTTCTTCATAGTTCGATTTACTTATTCCCGTTATACTGTATTTACTTATTCGATTCCGCTGTTACTTCATTTACATGTTTCAGCGTTACTGCTTTTACTTATTTCCTCATTGCTTCATTTATATGTTATCACATATCTGCATTTACTTATTCTCTCATTTCTTGATTTATTTTTTCCCTCATAGCTTCATTTAGTTATGTTCTGATTGCTTGATTTACATGTTCTCTCATTGCTTTTACTTATTACCTTATTGCTTCTTTTACTTATACGACATCGCTGCTTTTACTTATCTCTTCTTTGCTTCATTTACCTGTCCCCTTATTGCTTTTACTTATTACCTCATTGCTTCATTTATATGTTATCACATTTCTGCATTTACTTATTCTCTCATTTCTTGATTTACTTTTTCTCTCATAGTTTTTACTTATTGCTCCATTTACTTATTCCACATTGCTGCATTTACTTTTTCCCTCATAGCTTCATTTAGTTATGTTCTGATTGCTTGATTTACATGTTCTCTCATTGCTTTTACTTATTACCTTATTGCTTCTTTTACTTATACGACATCGCTGCTTTTACTTATCTCTTCTTTGCTTCATTTACCTGTCCCCTTATTGCTTTTACTTATTACCTCATTGCTCCATTTACTTATCCCACATTGCTGCATTTACTTATTTCCTTATAGTTTCTTTTTCTTCTTCCCTCTTTGCTTCATATAATGTTCTCTCATTGCTTTTACTTATTACCTAATTGTTTCGTTTTTTTACCACATTGCTGCATTTACTTATTCCCTTATAGTTTCATTTACTTATTCCCTCATCGCAGCATTTACTTATTCCCTCATACTTCTTTTACTTATTCCCTCATTGCTTCCTTTACATGTTCCATCATTGCTTTTAATTATTACCTTATAGCTTCATTTATTTATCCCACATTGCTGTATTTACTTATCTCCTCCTTACTACATTTACTTTAATGCCTTATTTATTTATCCTACTTATTTATCCTTATTTATTTGTCTGTGAAAATGCCGAAACAACAGCTAGGGGAAAGCCAAGAGACCAGGGTGTAAGTAAAATATGCAATAAACTAGTATCGATTCATATTTAAGCGTTGTATCTCTACTTTTCGGACAAGTTTCATCCCAAATAATTTTTTAAGTAATACAAATTTTCGTCCCAGGTTTGGCTATTATTTATTTGAGGAAATTAATTTTTATGTACGGACTTCAATACTTCTTGGAAATTACTTTTTTAATAAATAATTCATAAAAATTTTCCTACACAGAATTGTAAATTTTAGTGTTTAGTGACATAACAATTTAAAGTCATTTAACGCGAACTCGTAAAATGTATAAGAAGCCAGAGAAAAATATTAGAAAACGAAAACAAAACAACCCCAGTAAAAAAAAAATTAGGTAAAATTGGGGGTAGTAGTTCGTCATTAAAACAATTTAAATTCAATCGATGAGCATCACGATATAAGTATCGTAAAAATGGGCTATCTTAAAATTTAAAAAAATTTACCTATATACAAAAATCGAAATTTGGGAATTTGGAGACACAATAGTTACTGAATTAACGGATCTTATCCTAGAAAGAACGACATAAATCTGATGATGGATAATATTTGATTTAGTTAAGTCAAGACAAATTTAATCAAAAGTTCATCTTTTCTGTGAGTTTTATTGTTAGTCATTGAAAAGACAATAATTTATTTTATTGGAAATCATTTACGCTTAAATTTGAAATATCTATTAGATGTTTTCTTTTTATTCTTATGCCTGCACACTTGCTTTAATGTGCAATCATTTTAATTTTCCATCCGTCTCTTCGTTGCCAATACAAAAAAAGGAATTTTATTGGTTTTGTGACTACGTGCCCATAAACATTTTGTATGTATAATAGGGCCACGATAACCTGGTTGGTAGAATGTTGGGCCGATGTCCAAGAGGTAGCGAATTGGATCACTGCGAACCGAATAGTCCCCGTGTAGTAAATGATGACTGGTGCACGCTAAATCTGTCGGATCACAAAGTCCTCCATACCTCTGGAGGTACTGAATGGGTAATTGATCGTTCTCTGGCTCTGGTCAAAATTTCGAGCTGTGGATGGATGAATGAATGTATAATTGGGTCCGCCCTTTAAACGGACTGTGACGTGTGTGAGGCTGAAGTATTGTTGGACATAGTTGGCGCCACTTAAAAACTGGAAACACATCCTCTGCCTTAAATTCGCTTGGTATCACCAAGCAAGGTTGCTGGTATTGGCAAGTGGCATTAGAAACAACAATAAGTATAATAGGATTGTTTTATAATCGAATCGTTAGTATTTTTTATTTTAAGAAGCGGATCATCCAATGAAATTTCAACTTAATCGGATCTGAATATAATCTTAAATATTTATTTTATATGACATTGTGTATTATAAGTACTATTATGTAAAACATTATTTGCAAAAAAGACAGATGAAATTCAGGGTGAAAAAAAAAATCCCAATTCATCCTGATTTGCAAATGAACAAAAATGCCAAAATGACGCAATCTGCTGATATCAGTAACATTCTTAGCAGGTGGTTATCGCTTAAAATAAGCTTATCTTTCTCTTTCTCTCTCTTTATAAATATTTAAGATAAATGTAATTTAAAGATATGAAACTGCATTTTTTGAATATTTTTTGGGAGATTTCCGATGGAATAAAAAATTTCCGCCTCTATAGAAAATGATGTAAGTCCGGGAAAGATCTTATTTTCATCATGAATTACCTTTTGTGTCTGCATTACACTGTTTCATTAAAATAGGTTTTTAGGTTATTAGTTGAAATAAACAAAACAAAACAAAAATTATCTATCTAAATGAACCAATTTTGCGTAGTTCCATAAGCCTTTTTTTTTATTTTATTTTATAGATTACTGGAATACAGGATTATTAAAGCCTAACACAATAACATAATGAAAGAGAGAATATAAATAATAATACTACAAGGACTGTTTTGGTCAAATTTTAAATTTCGAGAAAAACGTGTTTAAAACTTTGTAACGCATAAACTTTGTAAGTATATTGGGAAAAGGTCTCTAGTGCGAATTTTCTTTCTTCTTTTTTTTTTTTTTAAATAAGATTAGAATTATATCGCTTAACGTTATTATTATATCGTAAAAAAAAAGAAAAGAAAAGAAACAACTTGGACAACTTTCGATCTAATGATTGGATTTTCATATACACCGAAGAGCCATTACATTATGACCACCCTGCTAATAAAATGTAGGACCACCTTTAGCCCTCAAAACTGCTAGCACCCGTCGTGGCATCGATTCCACAAGGTGCTGATAGGTAGTCAGTCTGAGGTATCTGGTACCAAGCGCTCACCAACTGGTCCTGCAATTCCCTCACATTGCGAGGGGGTAGCGTGGCAGCACGAATTTGGTTTTCCAAGTAGAACTACAAATGCTCCATTGGATTAAGGTCAGGTGAATTTGGGGGCCAAGACATGACTTGAAAGTCACTGGAATGTTCCTCGAGCCAATCCATGACGATTCGACCCTTATGACATGGTGCATTATCCTGTTGGTAAACACCATCCTCCAAAACTGTTGCCACGAATGGGTGAACCTGGTCTGCAACTATGTTTAAGTAGCTTACAGACGTCAGGGACTATTCTATGAGGATTATGAGTCCTAATGTGCCCCATGAAAACATTGTTCCAGGGCAAGAAACCATGAAAACCTGGGCGAGCCCATTGTTATAGATGGAGGGTGGTCATAATGTAATGGCTCTTCGGTGTATGAAGACTATCTTTTAATAGCTCTATTGTTTAACCTTAAATATGCTGAGTAATTAGTGCAGACGGTATATCAAATTAAGAAATTAGACACAAAAAAGTGCTTTCTCTGAATAAACATGCCTTTCTACAATTGGATTGTATTCCTGACTCTCAAAATGTATGGGGAAGCCGCAATCTGGAAAATATGGTCCCAATAGTTTGGTCAAGAAACCTGTCAAAATTCTGGACCCCTTAATTCTACATGTGAAAAATATTTTTCAATAACTATTTAGAATTTTTTTTTATTTATTTACTTATTGAAATCGGGAGAAATAGTTGTAAATTTGCACTTGCATTATTTTTTTCAGTCCTTGAGATTTTTTTCTGTTTCATTCATATAAAAATATTCAAGGTTGCAGCTTTTAAAATTTTTAAATCGCTTAAGGAAGAAAAAATCATCACAGCGTTTTATTAATTTTAAAAAAAATGACTAGAAAAAACGAAAAAATGAAAGAAAGAAAAATTAGAGTAAATACAGAGAAGACAACAGAATAGAAACAAATTTACCAGTTCTGAATGATAAAGCTATTTTAAATAAATTTGCAATTATATTTTTTGTTTAAGTTTGAATTAAATTTTATATCAGAAAAATCAGAGCTAAAGAGATCGGGCAAAAAATCGGGCTAAAGAGAATAGAAGGGCTAGTTCACTCCACTCTTAGAGCTGAAGCTACGATTTCCCTCCTCATGACGTCCACAGATCTCGGAGATCGCAAGCAAAGATATTATGATAACTTTGCATCTTTCTCTTTGTAAAAATAAGTTAGACTTTTTCTGGTTATTAGCTTTCAAACTTTACGTAATTAACACATCATTTCCGTTCATAAACATAGTTTCAAAAAACTTTCTTGGCCATTATATTAAGCAAATACCAGTTCAAACTTATAAAAATGTTTTACTAGTTGGCGAAAATGACACTATAAATACTTTATTTTAAAAAGTTCAGTTTTAACTTTAATTATTCAGAAATCATAAATCGAGCATATATCGAGCATAAATGCTCGATTGAATGAAAGCATATATCGAGACTTTTTTATCTACATATTCTTTTATAACAATAAGTTGAGTTAAATTTAGAATCCCTGATTTTAAAATATGCCATTAATTTGTTCATACTTAATAATTAGGAAACATCAACCTTAAACGCTAATTACTGAAACAAAATAATAATTTAGGCTCATAATGACATTGGAAATTTTACAATTGCTTATAGATATTTAAATTTACGATGATATAATTTATAGATATTTAAATTTAAGAGAATATAATTTTTAAAAAAATCATAAATATTTAGAATAACTACATTAAAAATATGTTATGAAATTAGGAGAATTTCAACTATATGCTATATATTTTATTTATACTTTTTATTTACATTTTAATTTTCTTTGACTTTATCCATTTTTTAATTTTTCTCACCTACCTTTGTTTTTGGAGTAATGAGGCGGTTTCTATTTAGATAATGAATTTTTATAAAAGTTCTTAACGATAGAATAAACGTATTGCTGTTTTATATTAACTGTGTCATTTCGGAATCCACTCTTTACATAGTTGCTCATTTACTTTAGGGAACACTCGGAAAATTATATTTTTTCCTTTTGTTTTTCTATCAGAAATTTTGCAAGTTGCAATCGCGCAAACTGGCATTTCGATAATAGTTTTAAATGTTTGTAAATTCACTGCAAAAACTGAGGAAAGTCATTATGGAAAAAAACAACTGTCTCAGAATATGTCACAAAAAGAAATGTTTCAATATTAGTTAGAGATATTAAGGCCGAACGCTCCGTTCTTGAAGTAAAAGTGCGAACTTTGCGCCAAAGCGACGTCACTAGAGAAAATCGGAGGATTGGCGCGGCGAGAGTTTCTACAAAGGAGTGAACCAGCCCTTCTATTCTCTTTAGCCCTGGCTGTGAGTGGACTCTGTTCGAATGTTTGGAAGGATATAATTTCTTCATTTTAGATGGCTTAGACTCTAGTGAATTAGTTCCTTTTCGATGTTTAGATTGTTGTGAGTTAGTCCCCTTTGAATGTTTGGACTTTTGTGAGTTCAAATTTTTTTTAATGTTTGGACCCTATTCAATGTTTGGACTGTTGTGAGTTTGACCCTTTTGAATGTTTGGACTGTTGTGAATTAAACCTTTTTGAATGTTTGTTCTGTTGTGAGTTACACAAGTTTGAATGTTGAGAGTTTTACCCTTATATTGTGAGTTAGACCCTTTTCAATACTTGGACTGTTGTGAGTAAGCCTTTTCGAATGTTAGGACTTTCGTGAGGTAGGCATTTTTGAATGTTTGTTCTGGTGGGAGTTACTCCCTTTATCAATGTTTAGACCGATACGAGTTAGTTCCTCTTTTATTTTACAATTGTTATGAGTTAGTCTCTTTCCAATGAATCCCTTCTCGATGATTGAATTGTTGTGAGTTTGTTCCTTTTCATTGTCTTTACTCGGGTGAGTTAGACCTTTTTGAAAGTTTGAACGGGTAGGTAGGTGTTGGATTTTGTTGAGAGCAAATCAGACTGAAAGTCACGTAGAACAAACTGAAAACTTAACTTTTATTTACATCCAAAAAGAATATAAAAACAATAAGATGTTGCCAGCACAGGAAACTCAAACTATCTAACTAATCTCGAACTCAAACCTCAACATCCTCCCCACCCTGGTCGACCTCGAGGGGGATGACCAGAGCTACCGGACGGGTTATATTGTGACCATTAACTCTCAGCTCACAGGATCTTATTTTTCCGTCTCGTCCTTCATGCAAGTTCACCACTCTAGCTTTCTTCCACATGTGACGTGGTCGGACATCTTCTTGTAGAAGTACAATATCGCCAATTCGGATGTTAATGATATTGTCCTGATTACGAACTTGATGAAATGACCGCAATTGAAGCAAATATTCCTTAGACCATTTTTTCCAAAAGCAGTCGAGTAAGTCCTGCTGCTGCTTGTAGATTTTTCTTAGCTTTGTGTTGTTATTTGGGCTGGATGGAATGGCCGTTAGTTTTCGTCCTGTCAAGAAATGGCTTGGTGTTAAGGCTGTGGAGCTGTCATCTTTTCCATCTTCGTATACCAAAGGTCGGCTGTTCAGAGCGGCTTCTATTCCAATGAGGGCCGTGGACAGACCTTCCTCGTCAAGAAGTGCTCGTCCGAGTACCTTTCGTAAACATCGCTTGACAACTCCTATTAGGCGTTCCCACCAGCCTCCCCACCAAGCCGCTCGTGGGGCGATAAATTTCCAAGTTATGCCATTTTGGGCATAATATTGCTGAGTTTTAGCTGATGACAGAACATGTCATAGCAGAATCAAGTCCTTATTTGCTGCATGAAAAGTGGTAGCATTGTCTGTATAGATTGTGTGTGGGAGTCCTCTGTGGCCAACAAAACGTTGTAGTGCCAAAAGAAATTTGTCTGTGGTAAGATCCGACACAAGTTCAATGTGTAATGCACGTGTTGTTGCACAAGTAAATAGTGTTATGTAGGCTGTGTCTCTTGATTTCAAACATCGAATATTCACGGGTCCAGCAAAATCAATTCCTGTGGTAGTAAATGGAGCAGAAGGTACAACTCTTTCAGGAGGTAAAGGAGCTTCGATTTGTTTTCCGTATTTCGCTTTGGACAGCTTGCAAGGTAGGCATTTGTGAATAACTTGCTTTATAGCTTGACGTCCTCTTAAAATCCAGAAGGTTGAACGTAACTCGGACAGGATTATACGCACACCTAAGTGGTGGAGTCGTATGTGTGTATGCTGGATCAAAAGGTGGACAAAATAGTGTTTACCATCGAGCAATAAAGGGTGTCGAGTGTCAGCAGAAATGTTTGAAAATTGCAGCCTTCCCCCAAGGCGCAAATAATTATCTTCAAGAAAGGGATTGAAACAGGAAATTTTGGATTTTTTCGGCAGGGGACGTTCAGCTTTTAAGGCATTTATTTCAGCTGAGAAACATTGATTCTGTACAGTTTGTATCCAATAGTTTTTAGCTTTCTCTATTTCATTACAATTCAGTTCATGAGTTATGCGTTGCTGAGTCTTACAGTTGTATACAAAACGTAGAATCCAGGCAGTCACACGAAGAAGTTTCGTGTAAGAACTATAACGAGATATATCTATGATGGGTTTTGTAGTTGCATCGGAGGAGGATTGAAATTTGATTTTTCGTGATTCAGCGTCAACTAAAGGTTGTGTACGTGTAGACAAAACTTTGATAGGCCAAGTTTCTGGATCATGTTTTAGCCATTTCGGGCCGTGCCACCAAGATTCTAAAATCGATAATTGTGATGGAAAGGTACCACGTGTAAGATGATCCGCAGGGTTATCTGTACCGGGACAGTGGCACCATTGTGCTGAAGTAGTGTTTTGAAGAATTTCTGTTGTTCTGTTGCAGACAAATGTTTTCCACTGGTTAGGATTTCCCTTTATCCAACTTAAAGCTACAGTAGAATCGCTCCATAGTATGGCAGTGTGGGAATTCATGTTCGTTTCCCTGCAAAAGTATCGGAGTAGGCGAGCTCCTAGTAGTGCAGCTAACAATTCAAGTCTCGGAAGGGTGACCCTTTTGATTGGGGCTAGTTTATTTCGACTGCAAATGAGATGGATCTCTGTAGAAATATCATCTGCGTGAAGCGTGTACAAGCAAGCACCATATGCACGTTCCGAAGCGTCGCAAAACACATGTATGGTAACGTCGGAATTTTCGGAAAAGCTAATCCATCTTGGGATGCATATTTCATTCAGATAGTGTAATTCATTTATCCACTTGTGCCACTGCTGTGCTACAGATGGAGGTAATAGTTCATCCCACTGAATACCACTGAGCCATGTATCTTGAAATAATATCTTCACAACTACTGTAACTGGAGCAAACAAGCCTAGAGGATCGTAAAACTTTGACATCAACTGCAGTAGTAAGCGTTTTGTTACTGGTTCTTTACATGCTTGAACAATTTTTGTCTGCACATCAATTTGAAAAACATCACTGTTAGTATCCCATTTAACACCCAAGACTTGCGTGATATCCTTAAACGAGACGTTTTCTTGTTTCCACATATCTTTCAAAGTCTTAGAATTTGTAGTCCATTTGTCTAATGGTAGGCTAATAAGTGATGTAAGTTGCTGCAGTTCTTGGCAAAGAATCAGAGCTTCAGTATCCGTAGACGTTCCGGTTACAAAATCATCCATATAGGTGTTATTCTCAATGTGTCTAGTTGCTGTAGGATATGCTTGTTTGTGTTTTGTTAGCCAATTCACGAAGAGAAGCTGCTAATAAAAATGGACTAGAGACGAGTCCAAATGGAAGACGTGTGAATCGATAGGTTACAATTTTATCTTCAGTGCGGAGTCTCCCATCAGGAGTATATGTAGTATTGTACCAAATAAATCGTGTTGCATCTCTGTCTTCTTCTGCTAGAATCAGCTGCAGAAATGCTTGTCGCCCATCACTAGTGATTGCTATTTTAGAAAGTCTAAATCTCAACAGTGTGGCTAAGATATCGGGAAGAAGATTTGGTCCTACTTCAAGAGCGTCGTTCAAAGATGGGTGACCTGGAGAATGTGAAGATGCATCAAAAACTATACGCCACTTAGTTTCTCCATTTGTGATTTTCTTTACTGCATGATGGGGCAAGTAAAATAAACGTTCCTCATTATGTGTTTCTGAAACAACTTCAACGTGTTTTTTATCAATGTAATCTTGCATGTGCTCAATATATTTTACTTTGAAGTCTGAATTTGCATGCATTTTCATTTGCATTTTAAAGATTTAAATCGTTAAATTGCAACTTCATAATTGTTCGACGAAAGTTGAACTTCTGGTTTCCAAGGCAATTTTACAACTCTTCTACCATCGATGATTTCAAAAGATTGATGAAAGTTCGTTAAGAGTTCAGAGTTGTGAGGACTTATTTTTTGTTGTGTTGGTTGTATACCAATGCTCTCTAAGTTCCAGAAATTTCGTACCACATTATCTAATTCCTGAGTTGAAGTATCCACATCAACATTATGAACCGTTGAAATGAAGGAAACTGTTGCGTGTGATCGAGTTCCACTAAGTACCCAACCAAAACTTGATGGGACCAAGGCCAGAGAATCCGACAACCTGACTGGAGCTTCAGAATTCATAACAATCCAGTAGTAATCTGCACCGATTAAAATCTCAATTGGTAAGTTCGACAATGAATCATCTGGATCAGCAAGTTTCATTCGCTTGTTTTTAGCAAAGAGGGAAACATCCGTTGATGAAGGTAGGTGTGATGCATATTTGTTGGAGCTTTCAAATGCAGTAACATTAACTTTAGATTTGTCCCAGATACTTGATAACTGAAATTTGACTTGTCTTCGCGTGTAGCCAACATTAGCTGGGGATTCGAAGGCTTGAATGTCCAAATGTCTGGTTCAAATGACTGGAAGTTTTAAAGTATCCACAAGATTAGAAGAAACGAAACTAGATTGACTTCCACCATCCAATAGACAACGTGTCAATTTTGTAATGCCAGTGGGCCCAGTTATGAAAACTCGTGCAGTTTGCAAATGAACGAAACTGGAAGGCGATACATCAATTTTGTTTGTAGATGTAGCCACAGGCTGCTCATTGGTTAGAGGTTTGCATATTGATGTATGGTGTTTTCTCTTGCATTTGGAACAGAAAAATTTTTCTCTACGAGGGCAATTTTTTTTGGTATGTCCTCGGTTAGTGCACAAAAAACATCTATTACTAGTCTTCAATTTCTGTATGCGCACGTCTATGTCCGTTACAACATTGCACTGTTGAGGCCAATGTCCGACAGTTTCACAGAAAGGACAAAAGGGTGACATTATTTTACTTTTGGTAGCTGATTTAGAATTCACGTTAAAATTTTCTAAGGAGGATTTAATAGGATAATCTGGAGCAAGTGAACCTTTAATATTACTTGCAGTAATTGATCCCTCGACCTCTTCTGATAAAAATTTCATTAATTTTGAAATATCGCTTTCACCAAAATTTTCACGTTTGGCATGTACAATCCAGTTACGACAGATTTCATGAGGAAAAGCACGAAGTATTTTAGGAGCCAAAATTCTTCCGTATGATTGAGTTTTTTCTCCTAAAGCATCTAAAGCCTCTATTCTTCGATTACAATCAATATATAACTCATTTATTGCTGCTGGAGAGTGATT